>NC_052152.1:207631096-207695731 GCF_902713615.1 Scyliorhinus canicula | reverse complement strand
TCGGCCTGAATGGACCGAGTGGCCGCACGGAAAAAGCAGAGTCACGCCGGCGCCGTACACGCCTGGCCGCTGCCGACGGGAGTTGTGCGCAAAGGGTCGGGGGGGCGGCCTGTGGGGGGGGGGGGGGGGGCTCCGTCCCCAGGGTGGGCCTCCGATGGGGTCTGGCCAGCGATCGAGGCCCACCGATTGGCAGGCCAGCCTCTCCACCCCGGGCCTACTTTGTTGTGCGTCGGGCCCCTGAACCCCCCGCGCCATGTTGCGTTGGGGCCGGAGCATTCAGTAAAGCCACTGCGCATGCGCGGGTTGGCGCTAACCCCAGTGTGCGCCAGGAAGTGCGGCGTGAACCGCTCCGGCGATATACTGGCCCCCTGTGGAGGCCAGAATCGCTAGTGCCCGCATCCATTTCGTGCCGTTGTGAAACGCGACGGCGTTCACGACGGCACGGACACTCTGTCCCCCGATCGGAGAATCGCGCCCGGTCCTTGTTGCACCGATTCCTGATCGGGGTTTTCTATCAGCCGATCACGTGACTGCCAGTTTGGCTTCCTGTGACCAGTTACGGGGGGGTGGAACTCTGTCAAGAAAGTGAGAGTATTATGCGGAAAGTACCGTCCTTCCAACACACAGCCCCCAATGACACCCGCACTTTGAATTTCCAGCAAGCGAGGACTCAGCCAACGACGCCTCAGGAAGCTACTTTGCTGGAGCTCAGGAATCACTCCTTACCTGGTTAAGAATTCATCTACGACAGCTGTGGGCAGCTGTGGGGTCTCAAGCCCCTTATGTTGTGTGGTCAGGACTGTGCCGTTATCCACGTCCACCAGAACTAACTCTTCCACCTGTAATGGTGACCATCAAGAGTGATTATTGTATTGACACGAGAAACATATTCACAGCACAGAATACAAATAGAAACCGTGGGTCAGAAAATGAGGCAGGCTGGGAGCAGACAGAGGTGGAAAGGTTCAAGGAGAGACATCCAGAGTTTGAGACCTTGTCAGACAAACGCAAGACCACAAATGGTGGCGCGATTAAAATTCGGGAAACTCAGAGGTCCAGTACTGAGGGAGTGCTGTACTGTCAGAGGGTCAGTACTGAGGGAGTGCCGCACTGTTCGAGGGTCAGTACTGAGGGAGTGCTGCACTGTCAGAGGGTCAGTACTGAGGGAGTGCTGCACTGTCAGAGGGTCAGTACTGAGGGAGTGCTGCACTGTCAGAGGGTCAGTACTGAGGGAGAGCCGCACTGTCAGAGGGTCAGTACTGAGGGAGTGCTGCACTGTCAGAGGGTCAGTACTGAGGGAGTGCTGCACTGTCAGAGGGTCAGTACTGAGGGAGTGCTGCACTGTCAGAGGGTCAGTACTGAGGGAGTGCTGCACTGTCAGAGAGTCAGTACTGAGGGAGTGCTGCACTGTCAGAGGGTCAGTACTGAGGGAGTGCTGCACTGTCAGAGGGTCAGTACTGAGGGAGTGCTGCACTGTCAGAGAGTCAGTACTGAGGGAGTGCAGCACTGTCAGTGGGTCAGTACTGAGGGAGTGCCGCACTGTCAGGGGGTCAGTACTGAGGGAGTGCTGCACTGTCAGAGGGTCAGTACTGAGGGAGTGCCGCACTGTCAGAGGGTCAGTACTGAGGGAGTGCCGCACTGTCAGAGGGTCAGTACTGAGGGAGTGCCGCACTGTCAGAGGGTCAGTACTGAGGGAGTGCTGCACTGTCAGAGGGTCAGTACTGAGGGAGTGCTGCACTGTCAGAGGGTCAGTACTGAGGGAGTGCTGCACTGTCAGAGGGTCAGTACTGAGGGAGTGCTGCACTGTCAGAGAGTCAGTACTGAGGGAGTGCAGCACTGTCAGTGGGTCAGTACTGAGGGAGTGCCGCACTGTCAGGGGGTCAGTACTGAGGGAGTGCTGCACTGTCAGAGGGTCAGTACTGAGGGAGTGCCGCACTGTCAGAGGGTCAGTACTGAGGGAGTGCCGCACTGTCAGAGGGTCAGTACTGAGGGAGTGCCGCACTGTCAGAGGATCAGTACTGAGGGAGTGCTGCACTGTCAGAGGGTCAGTACTGAGGGAGTGCCGCACTGTCAGAGGGTCAGTACTGAGGGAGTGCCGGACTGTCAGAGGGTCAGTACTGAGGGAGTGCTGCACTGTCAGAGGGTCAGTACTGAGGGAGTGCCGCACTGTCAGAGGGTCAGTACTGAGGGAGTGCTGCACTGTCAGAGGGTCAGTACTGAGGGAGTGCCGCACTATCAGAGGGTCAGTACTGAGGGAGTGCCGCACTGTCAGAGGGTCAGTACTGAGGGAGTGCCGCACTATCAGAGGATCAGTACTGAGGGAGTGCTGCACTGTCAGAGGGTCAGTACTGAGGGAGTGCCACACTGTCAGAGGGTCAGTACTGAGGGAGTGCTGCACTGTCAGAGGGTCAGTACTGAGGGAGCGCCGTGCTGTCAGAGGGTCAGTACTGAGGGAGTGCCGCACTGTCAGAGGGTCAGTACTGAGGGAGTGCTGCACTGTCAATGGGTCAGTACTGAGGACAGTAATTGAAGAAAAGGAGGGACTATGACCCTCCTGTTGGTCACAATGCCTCAATAACTGTTTAATCTACTGACTGCCTCCAGAATATGCCTGAAAATAATTAAAGGGAGGTCTCCAAGCAGTGATCCGGTTCCAGGGAATTCAGAACATGTTTCCAGGCAGTCAGTTACTTTACCACACTCGGGTACAAACTCCCGAACCCCAGCGTCACGCAACGCCCTACTGGGATCGCTAATTAGTAATGGACAACATTGACAACACTGACCTCATTGATGGTCTCGAAGTGTCTGGAGTGACAACCCATGAGGAAGATGGTGGGTGCCATCACCAGGTCCAGCATCTGATTGGCCAGCACTGGGATGTAGGGGTGCCGCCATTGTAGAGGATGCAGGTAATGTACAAAACATTCGGTGACCAGGGTCAGCAATGGCCAATTGGTGGAGAAGAAAACCAGCCTTCGCTCTGTCAGGATGTAGGTCAGAATCTGAAGCAGAAATTGGAAAGTCGGTGAACAGTGTGGTGGGAGGTGGGGGAGGGGAGGCAACCCCAACCCCAACATTCTGTACCCATTGTGAAAACCCATCAAAGCATCCCACAGCCAATCACAATCAGCATCTGACAACTCTCTAAGGTGCAAACAAGATTCATCAGGTCAATACCAGAGCTGAGTGGTCAGGATTATTCGGAAAGCTTGGGACAACAGAAGGTGAGACTGAATCGAGAGGCCTTTGAAATGATGGAAGGGTTTGATAGTGCGGGCATAGAGGCATTTCCACTTGAGCTGAACAGTGTAGATATAGTGAAAGGGAAGCTGGATAGATATGAGGGAGAATGGAATAGAACGTTTTGGTGATAGAGGAGAGGAAGAGGAATGGGAGGAGGTTCATTGGGAATACAAACTCCGTCATGGATCAGTGGGGCTGCGGGACCTGTTTCTGTGCTGGGAATTCTTTAAAGTTATGTAACTCCACCTTCCCAACACACACACTCTCACACACACACAGCCACGCACATACACACACAAACAGACACACATCCATACACACACGCATACACAACACACACATGCACGCACACACACAGACAGACACACACATGCACGCCCACATATAGTGACACACATACACACTCTATTACACACACACGCACCCTCTATCACAAACACACACACACACACATTCTATCACACACACACATATAGAGACACACATACACACTCTATTACACACACATGCACCCTCTATCACAGACACACACTATCACACACACTCTCTATCACAGACACATACACACACACCCTCTATCACAGACACACACTATCACACACACACTCTATTACAGACACATACACACACACACTCTATCACAGACACATACACACACACACTCTATCACAGACACACACACACACTCTATCACAGACACATACACACACACACATATACAGAGACACACACACACTCTATCACAGACACCCTCTATCACATACACGTACACACACTCTTTCACACACACACCCTCTATTTCACACACACTCTATCACACACACTCTATCACACACACACACACCCTCTACCACACACACACTCTATCACACACACTCTATCACACACCCTCTATCCCACACACACTCTATCACACACTCTATCACACACACACACACCCTCTACCACACACACACTCTTATCACCGACACACTCTATCATACACACCCTCTATCCCACACACACTCTATCACACACACTCTATCACACACTCAATCACACACACACACCCTGTCACAGACACCCTCTATCACAGACACACCCTCTGTCACACACACTCTCTATCTCACACACACTCTATCACACACCCTCTATCCCACACACACTCTATCACACACACTCTATCACACACTCAATCACACACACACACACCCTCTACCACACACACACTCTTATCACCGACACACTCTATCACACACACCCTCTATCACACATACACCCTGTCACAGACACCCTCTATCACACACACCCTCTATCACAGACACACCCTCTGTCACACACACACCCTCTATCTCTCACACACACACACACACAGACACTATATTTACCTGCAGTATGATTTCTGATTTGAAGCAGAGGAACGGAATGTGTAGGCCGATGTCGATAACTGGACTGTCAATGTCTTCCGGAGGGGACAGTATGATACTGAGCGGCCCCAGTTCAAAACACTGATCATCAGGAAGGAGGAGAGGCCGTGAGGAAAGAGTCAGACGTTAAAAAGCAATAAAACTGCCAAAGATTAAACATTTTACCCGGATGTTCCTGGCCCCGGAGTGGAATATAGACCAGTAGAATCTCAGGGAATCACCTTTATTTGGTTCTCTGCTGCAATCCTGTTGCCAGGGCTTTCTCCTAGTGGCAGCAACAAAGGAACAAGTAGGCCATTTGGCCTCTCAATTCCGTTCCATGATTCAACGGCTAATCATCTGCCTCAACTCCACTTTCCCACACTATCTGCACGCCTCAGATGTCATTAATAACCAGAAATCTATTAATTCCCATCTTGAACATGCTCAGTGACCGAGCTTCCACAGCCCTGTGGGGTAGTGAATTCCAAAGATTCAACAGCCTCTGAGTGAAGACCTTCCTCCTCAGCTCAGTCACAAATGGCCTGCCGCTTTTCCTGAGATTGTGCCCCTTATTCTGGTTCGAGACTCAGCAGCCAGGGGAAACATCCTTCCTGTATTTACCTCGTTGAGCCCTGTAACAATTTTGTCTGTTTGAATGAGGTCACCTCTCGTTCTTCGAAGCTCCAGAGAGCGAAGACCCTGTCTCCTCAATCCCTCCTCAATCTCTCTCATGAGACAATCCTGCCATCCCAGGAATCAGCCTCTGTTGCACGCATTCTGTGGTAAGTATAGCGTTCCTTAGGCAAGGAGTCCAAACTGAGCACAATGCTCCCGGTGCAGTCTCACCAAGGCTCTGTACAAGGTGTGTTGACTCTGATCCTGCAATAAGCACCAACATACCACTTACCATCCTAATTACTTGCTGCACCATCAGGTTTTAAGTGACTCATTGACTTATCAACAATGACACCCAGATCCCTTTGTCCATCTTATCATTGGTATCAAGATGAACGGACCATGCCAACTGGATTCTCTCACTCCCAGTGCAGCTTCCTCTCCAGCCCGGAGCAGATGTCCCAAACTCTAGCCACGAGCTAGCTGGACTCTTAATCTTGGATCCATCACTGCTACATTCCTCTTGCTTCAATGACTTTCCTGTACCAGGGTGTCATGGTCAGTATGATCATCCATTCTGAAGCCCCCGCATTCATTCATACAAACTGCAAGAATCTCGAACTGGCTGGACAATTGCAAAGGCTGGAGCTCCTCCACCTCCACCTTCTTGATCCCCTTCACATAGAATCCCTACAGTGCAAAAGGAGACCATTCAGCCCATCAAGTCTGAAAGAGCACGCTACCTGGGCCAACTCCCCCGCCTTATCCCCGTAACCCCACCCCCTCACCTTCTGCCCGTAATCCCACTTCCCAATTTATCCCCATAAACCCACCCCCTGCCTTATCCCCGTAACCCCACTCCCCGCCTTACCCCAATAACCCCACCTAACCTGCACATCTTTAGACGCTAAGGGGCAATTTAGCATGGCCAAGCCACCTAACCTGCACATCTTTGGACTGTGGGAGGAAACCCGAGCACCCGGAGGAAACCCACGCACACACGGGGAGAAACTGCAAATTCCGCATAGTCACCTGAGGCTGGAATTCAACCCGGGTCCCTGGAGCCGTGAGGCAGCAGTGCTAACCACTGTGCCACCCTGTTGCTGTGAGGCAGCAGTGCTAACCACTGTACCGCCCTGGTGCTGTAGACAGCAGTGCTAACCACTGTGCCACCCTGTTGCTGTGAGGCTGCAGTGCTAACCACTGTGCCACCCTGGAGCCATGAGGCAGCAGTGCTAACCACTGTGCCACCCTGGTGCTGTGAAGCAGCAGTGCTAACCACTGTGCCACCGTGCTTGCTCCAAAGGTGCCCCTGTGCCTGTTTTATCAATCAATGAAATAATGGCTGATGATACAACCTTACTTCACACACCTGCCTTCATCCCATATCCTTTCTCTCTCTCATCACTCAGAGTTGTTAATCATGGCTCATGAGGCAGGGTGAAATGACAGGCCCGAGAACTTCGTCAAACTGTCCAGGGATTGACGCTATTCTGCCAAGAGATCGGACTGACCTTTCCAGACAGTTACATCCTTTAATATCTCTACAACCTTTATTTTCTTGCCCTTGTTCTCCCCCTCCAATCCTCTCCTGAAGCATCCACCCCTGGATTATCCACAATGCCCCAGATTGTCCACTTGGGCAGAGAGGCTGGGTGATATGCAGAGAGAGGTACTGAGGGAGGAGACAAGAATCCCTGCAAAAGATCACAAGGTGAGACCAGCCATTTGCCTCCTTTTTGTTTCCAAGGGTGTCTTAAATTCAGATTTGTGCTTGAGGTGCTGTTATCTACAGGGCTACAGACCAAGAGCTGGAAGGTGGAATTAGACAGAATAGTTATTTCCAGGAACGTAAGAACTGGGAGCAGGAGTCGGCAATTTAGCCTCTCGGGACCCCTCCACCGTTCAATATGATCATAGCTGATCTCATCCTGGCCGCAACTCCATCGTCCTGCCCGTTCTCCATAACCCTTCAACCCATTACTGATTAAAAATCTGTCTATCTCCTCCTTAAATTTACTCACTGTCCCAGCATCCACTGCACGCTGGGGTAGCGAATTCCACAGAATCACATTTCCACACAAACGCACACAAACCCCGATGATGCCGCATTTCTGGAACCGACTTCTTACCAATTGAAGGGAGCCAGGCGGTGGACAGGGCACTAGAGCCAGCTGGGCAGCAAATTCTTTCACCTTCATCTCAAACTCTCTCTCTCCGCAGGACTTCAGGTCGAGCAGCAGGCTGAGGAGAAGGAGGTGGAGGGGTGTTACTGGCAGCCACAAACTGGCAAAGACAGCAGGAGGGTCAGTGATGCCGAAGGCCCTGGAACAAATTAAACCTGCAGCACTTTTAACACAGCAGAATATAGGGTATAGGGTGGATACGTGGGTTTGAGTAGGGTGATCATGGCTCGGCACAACATTGAGGGCCGAAGGGCCTGTTCTGTGCTGTACTGTTCTATGTTCTATGTTCTAATATGCCACAACACTTTGCAGATGTGATCTCAGACAAAATTGCACACGGAGCAACAGAGAGAGATAGTAGGGCTTGTAGTATTATCATAAATGTAAGAACTGAAAGGTTAATGACATGTCTAGATCAGCCACTAGATGGAGTTAGAGTTACAAGTATATAAGACATTGATGCTAAACCTTGTGGGGAGAGAAGTGAAGGAGGTAGCTAGAGTATAGACTTAAGGAAAGATAGTGTGAGTAAGAGCAGATCATGGTTTATTATAGTGTAGTGATTTGTTGTAGGTGAGTGTAGATTATAAGTTAATTATCAACTGTGTATTATTTAGGAGTACGTGTTGAATCCAAATTGGTAGTGTTAATAAATTTATAGCTTTGTTCAAGTTGAAGCTATTTTCTGGTCTTTGTGACCACTACGCAACCATTCTGAATTTAGCAAAACAAAGAACACCACAAACATTCAGTCAAAGTGATAGGAGTGTCTTCAAGGAGAAGAGAGGTGTCGAATGATAGAACATGCCCAAAAAACAATGTTATACTCCTGTTTCGATATTCTATATGAATTGTGCTATGTATTAACCTTAAGAATATTCTCTCTCTCTCACACATACATACACGTATACACACACTCGTGCAAAGTCACACACTTGTGTAAAAAGAGAAATGCACAACACATTTGCTTGGAGTGTCTTGTGGAAGTGGAGGACAATTTTTGAGGAAGGGCAGTAGCATTCTCCCTGGAATCCTCGTTAACATTTGTCAACACTGCAAAGTGCTTTAGGGTGTCTTGGGTTGCCGAAAGGTTCATGGAAATATTTCCCTTCCATTTTTTCTCAGAACTGTCCCAAGTAAGCCACAGATCATGAATTACAGACATTCCCTCGATATTTGGTCGCAGGGGGCTAATATTATCAAGCTATTTAAAACAATTGCAGGTTTGAATGTGGGTAGTTAGGGAAGATCTAGTTGCTATAGTGCGGTGACTCTCGGACAAGGGGATTAAACTTAAAGTTAGGAATGTTCAGCAGAGGAATGAAAAAGCACTTCTTTCCACAAAAGGGTATTGAAATATGTCTGACTCTGGCTTGAATCTAAACCCAACTGAATCAAGTTTGTCATTAGAATAATTGAAACGCATTTGGAACCTCAGTTTATAGATTTTCCTCCTTTATTGTCCATGGCTTTCTGATTTTTCAATCTTTTCAGTAGATTTCTGAGCAGGTTGGAGAGTGTGACTAGTATTATGACCCCCGATCAGATCCCAAAGGTGGCTCAGACACTGGGCAGAAACCCCAACATTTAATTTTAATTTTGTAAGACTGTGAGGAAAGGCTACTTCACTCCTAGACTGATTATGCAAAATAGGGATATGATATATTGAAACAAACTTTATTACTGAAACAGTAATTAAAATATATTTAACATCACACAAGAAAATAGCTGGCAATTACCCCTTAAACAATGCTAATCGCTACAGTGACACAATAACCCTTAACTGCTACCTTTACTTCCATTCAATCAACAGAACCATCTCAGATCCCAATCCACTTTTCAATACAGTTAGCAAACTCAGGAATACTTGTTGTACGGAGGTGCCTTGAGTACTTTGAGAAAGAGAGATATTTTGAGATCATTTAAAGAAAGAGAGCTGACCCCCTTTCAGAATAATGCAGAATCTCTGACTGTATATCATCAGAAACCCTCTCAGCTCAGCTTCCAGTCAAAAACTAAAACTCTGAAACTCTCAACCCGCCTGACTGCTTCACCCTGGGCTCCTCCCATTAACCACATCATCTTACTCAGCTGAACACAATGGGCTGGATAATCCGGCCCTCCAGCCGCGTCTTTCTTGGCTGCGCGCCGCTTGCTGATGGTGGGATTCTATGTTCCCGCTGATAGTCAATGGGATTTCCCATTGTAACCGCCCCATGCCGTCGCACAATCGCTGATGGGGCTACGTTGCGGCGGGAAAAGTGAATTCCAACGTCTGGAGAATTCCGGCCAATATCTTTCATTAACTACTCTGACGGGAATTCTCTTAATATAAATAAAGGTCCATTAGCCCAAACGTTTATGATGCTTTAATTACACCTCTGGCTGCAAAAATGCCTGGCTGTCTCCTGCCCGCCAGGTGTTTTACAAACACTGTTGCAGCAGTCAAACACACACTATCCCAGGCTTTTAACCCTTACAGCACCACATAATGCAGTGGATGAGATTCTCCATTTGGGAGACCATGGGCTGGATTCAGTGGTTACATGGCGGCTGAAACGGAGAATTTCCAGGACCGGTGAGGGGCTAGCAGCAGCACCGGGTGAAACTCCCAGCTCCCGCGCCGCAAGCTCCCGGTGATTGGCCGGGTCCCTGGCCACGCATGTGCATGCTGCCAGCGGAGGGGGGGGGGGGGGATGCTGCCAGCGGAGAGGGGGGGGGGGATGCTGCCAGCGGAGAGGGGGGGGATGCTGCCAGCGGAGAGGGGGTGGGGATGCTGCCAGCGGAGAGGGGGGGGGGGATGCTGCCAGCGGAGGGGGGGGGGGGATGCTGCCATTGGAGAGGGGGGGGATGCTGCCAGCGGAGGGGGGGGTGGATGCTGCCAGCGGAGAGGGGGGGAAGCTGCCAGCGGAGAGGGGGGGGTATGCTGCCAGCGGAGGGGGGGGGGGGGATGCTGCCAGCAGAGAGGGGGGGGGGGGGGATGCTGCCAGCAGAGAGGGGGGGGGATGCTGCCAGCGGAGGGGGGTGGATGCTGCCAGCGGAGAGGGGGGGGATGCTGCCAGCGGAGGGGGGGGGATGCTGCCAGCAGAGAGGGGGGGGATGCTGCCAGCAGAGAGGGGGGGGGATGCTGCCAGCAGAGAGGGGGGGGGATGCTGCCAGCGGAGGGGGGGGGATGCTGCCAGCGGAGGGGGGGGGGGGATGCTGCCAGCGGAGAGGGGGGGGGATGCTGCCAGCGGAGAGGGGGGGGGGATGCTGCCAGCGGAGGGGGGGGGATGCTGCCAGCGGAGAGGGGGGGGGGGATGCTGCCAGCGGGGGGGGGGGATGCTGCCAGCGGAGAGGGGGAGGATGCTGCCAGCGGAGAGGGGGGAGATGCTGCCAGCGGAGGGGGGGGGGATGCTGCCATTGGAGAGGGGGGGGATGCTGCCAGCGGAGGGGGGGGGGGGGGGATGCTGCCAGCGGAGGGGGGGGGATGCTGCCAGCGGAGGGGGGGGATGCTGCCAGCGGAGGGGGGGGGGATGCTGCCAGCGGAGAGGGGGGGGGGATGCTGCCAGCGGAGGGGGGGGGGGGATGCTGCCAGCGGAGAGGGGGGAGATGCTGCCAGCGGAGGGGGGGGGATGCTGCCATTGGAGAGGGGGGGGGATGCTGCCAGCGGAGGGGGGGGGGGGATGCTGCCAGCGGAGGGGGGGGGGGGGATGCTGCCAGCGGAGAGGGGGGGGGGATGCTGCCAGCGGAGGGGGGGGATGCTGCCAGCGGGGGGGGGGGGATGCTGCCAGCGGAGAGGGGGGGGGGGATGCTGCCAGCTGAGGGGGGGGGGGGATGCTGCCAGCGGAGAGGAGGGGGATGCTGCCAGCGGAGGGGGGGGGGGTGATGCTGCCAGCGGAGGGGGGGGGGGATGCTGCCAGCGGAGGGGGGGGGGGATGCTGCCAGCGGAGAGGGGGGGGATGCTGCCAGCGGAGGGGGGGGGGATGCTGCCAGCAGAGGGGGGGGGGATGCTGCCAGCGGAGAGGGGGGGGGGGATGCCGCCAGTGGAGAGGGGGGTGATGCTGCCAGCGGAGAGGGGGGGGGGGATGCTGCCAGCGGAGAGGGGGGGGATGCTGCCAGCAGAGGTGGGGGGATGCTGCCAGCGGAGGGGGGGGGAGATGCTGACAGCGGAGGGGGGGGGGGGGGGGAAGCTGCCAGCGGAGGGGGGGGGAGATGCTGCCAGCGGAGAGGGGGGGGATGCTGCCAGCGGAGGTGGGGGGGGGATGCTGCCAGCGGAGAGGGGGGGGGGGGAAGCTGCCAGCGGAGAGGGGGGGGGGGATGCCAGCAGAGAGGGAGGGGGGGGGATGCTGCCAGCGGAGAGGGGGGGGGGATGCTGCCAGCGGAGAGGGGGGGGGGATGCCAGCAGAGAGGGAGGGGGGGGGGGGGATGCTGCCAGCGGAGGGGGGGGGATGCTGCCAGCGGAGAGGGGGGGGATGCTGCCAGCGGAGGGGGGGGGGGATGCTGCCAGCGGAGGGGGGGGGGAAGCTGCCAGCGGAGAGGGGGGGGGATGCTGCCAGCGGAGAGGGGGGGAGGGGGGTGGGGGAGGGACCGGTGGGTCCCGGTGCCGGGCAGGGTCCCAATTTTTCAATTCGCCGCTGCATCCAGCGGCAGGCTGCAGAGAATCCAGGCCAATATATGTGAGATTCCCTCATTTACCAGACTAGTCTGCTGCATGAGGGATCAAGGGCTGAATTCTTCGACCCCCCGCCGTGTCGGAGAATCGGCAGCGGGCCGCAGAGCGGAGAATCAGCGCCATTGGGGCCGGCGTGGTCGGCGCGGCGCCGGTCGGGGTATGCGCTGACTCTCCGCCCCGGGCCGGTGCACCAATTCTCCGCACGAACGGGCTGAGCGGCCGTCATCAAAAATCCGAGTCCCACAGGCTCCGTTCCAACAGCCTCTGAGCCGGCTGGACCTCGGCGTCGAAGGGGCCGGGGGGGGGGGGCCTGTGGGGGGGGGGGGGGGGGTCCCGGCCCCAGGGGGGGGGGGGGCCTTCATCGTGGCCTGGCACGCGATCAGGGGCGGGCCTCTCTACCCCCCCGGCCTCCTTTCCTCCGCGCTGGCTCCTGTAGCCCGGCGCGCGGAAAAAGACCTCCGCACATGCGCTAGTTGGCGCCAGCCCAACTGCGTACGTGCGGACCCTGTGGCGCCGGGTACACACCAGGATCGGCAGCTGGAGCGGCTGCGCTATCGCGCTGTGGGCCGCAGATAAGGGTCCCGGAACGGGGGCCGAGGCCGGAGTAAAACACTCCCGTTTTTAGGCCGGCGTCGACACTTAGCCGCCCGATGGGGAATCCCGCCCCACATTTCTGCAGGACAGCCTGGGTGAGACAGCTGGTCTTTTCCTCTCCAACGTTTTTCACATATTCATATAAATAACTCAGTTTAACATGAGGCTTTCTGAAATGATAACGATTCAGTCAGGAACCTATCCTGCTTTTTAATTGCGATACTGAATTGGCATGTCATAGACTCTACAGTTTCCTGACAGCTGAGGGAGAGGATTAACATTCAGGAAAACCTCCATACAGAGACAATTGTGAAGTTCCCCTGATTTCTGGGGGTTGTGCTGCCAGACCCTGAATATCAAAGTGATTTTGCAATTTATATTGCCAATTCCATGCCTTTCATTATCGCTTTCAACCTGCAACCAATATCTTTGATTTAGTTGCTTATCTGGTCTGCGTCAGACGATGACTCCAAGTCCAACCTTCCCTTCCTTTCCGAAGCCCTTGACCTGGTTTTCCGCCTTCCTGTCTAACTTTCCCCGGAACGGGTTACATCCGTGTCACACTCAGCACTGAAATGGCCTTTATCAAACACAAATGATGCTTTGTGTGACTGTTACTGTGTTAAACCTTCTATGGCCTTCGACATGGCTGAGCGCTCCATCCTCCTCAAACGCCTCGCCACTGTTGCCCAGTTGGGTGGGACTGACCTCTTTTGGTTCAATCTTATCTGTCTCGAGAACCACCCATAACACCGTCCCTTCCAACCCCCACACCTCTCTCTGGCGGTCCGTAACAATCTGCCCCCCAGCCCTCTTCCCCTCCTGCACTACACCTGCCCCTTGGTGACATGGTCCGAAACGTGAGGCCAGCTTCCGTGCGCACACTGACAACATGCAGCTCTGCCTCTACGCCGTATTTTTATTGACCTCCTCCGCTGCGAACCTGATCCCCGATCCCAAGTGAAGTACTTCCCAATACCTTTCTTGATATTGGGTCCATTTACAGATGCACCGTTACATTTGTCTGCTTCCTACCTGCTACCCCAGTGCCCCAGCAGCTTCTCTTTATAAGTGCTCTAGGTACTTAATTAAACAACACCCTTCAATTGTGCATTTTACTAACTACCATCAGCATTCCGGGGCTGGTTTAGCACACTGGGCTAAATCGCTGGCTTTTAAAGCAGACCAAGGCAGGCCAGCAGCACGGTTCAATTCCCGTACCAGCCTCCCCGAACAGGCACCAGAATGTGGCAACTAGGGGCTTTTCACAATAACTTCATTGAAGCCTATTCGTGACAATAAGCGATCATCATTATCCTTATCATTAGCATGTGCCCCACTGCACATCCTGAACGAGTCCCAAATTCCTCCAGTTAAACATTGGGAAGATTACCGTAGCCATTTCTCTCAGTCCCAAACACTGGGCTCGGGCCATTAGTTCCACTTCTTGATACTACCCCAAAGCGAGGACTTTCTTCTCTACTCCCTCTGCCCTCCAACAGTCACAAGTTCCCTGAAGTTCAAGCGAAGCTTAAGGAACAGTATCTTGGGCGGCATTCTCCGCTCCCGATAAAAATCGGGATGGCCGTCGTGAAATCGGCCGAGGTTCACGACGGCCTCGGGGCCCGCTCCCCGCACCTAATTCACCCCCACCCGGGGGGCTAGGAGCGGGCCCCCGTCGTTCCTGGCCACGACCTTGACGCGCCGGAAATGACGCACAAAACGGCGCATTTGTGAGGTCATCCGTGCATGCGGGTAGCCGGTTCCAACCCGCGCATGCACGGATTACTTCATCGCGCAGACGACGCGAACCGCGCATGCGCGGTGGCCGTCTTTCTCCTCAGCCGCCCGGCAAGACGTGGCAAGATCGCCGGCCTGTCCCCTCCCGAGCACAGTCGTGTGCTCCCGTGCCAATCGGACCCTTAGATGCCCCAAACGGGCATCTGGCGCCCGTTTCACGAATGCAGCGACCAGGTGTGGTTGCTGCCGTGGTGAAACGGGCGTGAAGGGCCGGCCGCTTGGCCCATCGGGCTCGGAGAATCGGCGATCGCCGTGAAAAACGGCGAGCGGCGATTTTTCCGAGCCGGGGCGGGGGGGCGGGTGGGGGGGGGGGGGCGCGGAGAGAGAATCGCTGGGGGCACCAGGGGGGCGTAAAAAATGTTGGGAGGCCCTCTCGCAATTCTCCCACGCCGCGTGCTGAGCTGGGAATTTCGTCCCTTTTCTTTCCAGCCTTCCAGACTCAACATTGAAATCAACAATTTCAGATAATAACCGCTGTCCCCTTTTGTGATAATAGCAGGTGCTCGTAATATTTCTGCTATTGTCATTTATACAAACCCACCATTTGTATCGTCCTACTAACCATCTCATTTTGCCTTGCACAATCAGCTCTTTGTCATTTAATCTTTCCTGCCTTTTACCTTCTCTTTTCTTCCTTCCTCTTGTTGCCCCATTTCCCAGCCTCTGTACCTACTGAAAACCTATTCCCTCTCCAACTTTTCCCAGTTCTGGTGAAGAGTCATGAACTCAGTTTCTCTCTCTAGGTGTTTGTTGTGGGCTCTGTTGACGAGAGCATCACCCTAATGTTAGTGTCTTACCAGGAAAGACAATCCTTCAGCACAGTGTAATATGGAAATTTGGTGATGACACAGATTCCATAGGGGACCAGGACACTGAAAGTTTCTGAAGGGAACTCAGCCTGCTCTGAGCCCTCTGGAGGAGCCTGATAAAGATCGCTTTCCTGCAAAGGCAAAATCATCACATCAGACACTTGCAGCTATTTGATGATTCCAGTTCACCAAAACACATCCCTTCCCCCATGCCTCCCGCCCTCAACCCCCCCCCCCCCCCCCCCCCCCCCCCCCACCCCCCACCCCAATCCTCACCATTAACTTTCTCCTGCAGGACTAGATGTCCATAGAGTCCCTGCAGAAGGAGGCTATTCAGCCCATCAAGTCTGCACTGCTACCTAGGCCCACTCCCCCACCCTATCCTCGTAACCCCACCTTAACCTGCACATCTGAATTGTGGGAGGAACCCGCAGACACAGGAAGAAAGTGCAAACTGCACACAGACAGTCATCCAAGGCCAGAATCGAACCCTGGTCCCTGGCGCTGTGAGACAGCAGTGCTAACCCGGGTCCTTGGCACTGTGAGACAGCAGTGCTAACCCGGGTCCCTGGCACTGTGAGACAGCAGTGTTAACCCAGGTCCCTGGCGCTGTGATGCAGCAGTGCTAACCTGGGTCCCTCGCACTGTGAGGCAGCAGTGTTAACCCGGGTCCCTGGCACTGTGAGACAGCAGTGCTAACCCGGGTCCCTGGGGCTGTCAGGCAGCAGTGTTAACCCGAGTCCCTGGCACTGTGAGACAGCAGTGCTAACCCGGGGTCCCTGGCACTGTGAGACTACAGTGTTAACCCGGGTCCCTGGGGCTGTGAGACAGCAGTGTTAACCCGGGTCCCTGGGGCTGTGAGACAGCAGTGTTAACCTGTGTCCCTGTCACTGTGAGACAGCAGTGCTAACCCGGGTCCCTGGCACTGTGAGGCAGCAGTGTTAACCCGAGTCCCTGGCACTGTGAGACAGCAGTGCTAACCCGGCTCCCCGGCACTGTGAGACAGCAGTGTTAACCCGGGTCCCTGGCACTGTGAGGCAGCAGTGTTAACCCGGGTCCCTGGCACTGTGAGACAGCAGTGCTAACCCGGGTCCCTGGCACTGTGAGACAACAGTGTTAACCCGGCTCCCGGCACTGTGAAACTACAGTGTTAACTCAGGTCCCAGGCGCAGCGAGGCAGCAGTGTTAACCCGGGTCCCTGGCACTTGATTCGATTAGATTATGGCTAATTTGAATCTTAACTTCCTATACCCACCTTGGCTACATATTCCTTAATAGCAGGACCTGAGTTATTCTTTTCATAGTTAAAATACAAAATAATCCCAAGCAAAGTGTTGGAATGGTTTATAAATGGAATAGCGGAACCTGTGATTGGATAACTGACTTTGATATTTCTGACTGTGTTCCAGCCTCTGAACCTGTTGCAGAAACTCCCTGTCCTTAATCCGACAGGAAAATCTCCGTTCTAGGTTGTGTATTGCACAGGAAACATATTGCAGAGGGCAGTCTGTCAAACTCTCACCTTTATCTCTCTGAGAATGTGGAGCACCACTCCCTGCTGTCTGTTCCCCAGGATATCCGTCAGAACCAGGAAATGGAAAGACTCGTCCTGTTCTTCCAACTGAAGCTGAAATCCATCTGGGAAAGTGTGATACCAAGAGAGTGAGAGACAGAGGGAGAGGGAAAGAGAGAGAGGAAGAGAGGGAGTGAGAGGGAGAGAGAGGGACAGAGAGAGAGGATGTGAGAGAGAGAGAGAGAGAAGGGGGGAGAGAGAGCAGAAGGGAGAGAGGGAGATAGAGAGGGGGGGTGGGGGGGGGGGGGGGGAGAGAGAGAGAGATAAAGGGGAGAGAGAGAGGAGAGAGGGAGTGAGGGAGAGAGAGAGGGACAGAGAGAGGGAGAGACAGAGGGAGAGAGAGGGAGGAACAACAGGACAGAGAGGAACAACAAAATAAGACAAAAAATTAAAATAGAAATATTGTGCATCTTCTCTGAAACAGCAATAAGAACAAAACTGGAGGGTCTTGGGAGTAGAAGAGTTGATAATTACATCCTTAATTTGACGTTTTGTAGAAATACCATGAAGAAAAAGACCCGCCAGTCCAGAGCTAATATCAGTTCCACGGGGGCAGAGGGCACAGGGGCAGAGGGCACAGGGATAGAGGGCATGGGGCAGAGGGCACAGGGGCAGAGGGCACAGGGCAGAGGGCACAGGGATAGAGGGCACAGGGCACAGGGCACAGGGACAAAGGGCACGGGGCACCGGGCAGAGGGCACAGGGGCACAGGGCAGAGGGCACAGGGATAGAGGGCACAGGGCAGAGGGCACAGGGATAGAGGGCACAGGGGCAGAGGGCACAGTGGCAGAGGGCACAATGGCAGAGGGCACAGGGATAGAGGGCACAGGGGCAGAGGGCACAGGGGCAAAGGGCACAGTGGCAGAGGGCACGGGGCACAGGGCAGAGGGGCAGAGGGCACAGGGATAGAGGGCACAGGGGCAGAGGGCACAGGGGCAGAGGGCACAGTGGCAGAGGGCACAGGGCAGAGGGGCAGAGGGCACAGGGATAGAGGGTACAGGGGCAGAGGGCACATGGGCAGAGGGCACAGGGCAGAGGGCACAGGGGTAGAGGGCACCGGGCACAGGGGCAGAAGGCACAGGGGTAGAGGGCACAGGGCAGAGGGGCAGAAGGCACAGGGGCAGAGGGCACAGGGGCAGAGGGCACAGGGGCAGAGGGGCAGAAGTCACATGGGCAGAGGGCACAGGGGCAGAGGGCACAGGGGCAGAGGGCACAGGGGCAGAGGGCATGGGTCAGTGGGAACAGGGGCAGAGGGCACAGGGGCAGAGGGCACAGGGGCAGAGGGCATGGGGCAGTGGGAACAGGGGCAGAGGGCACAGGGGCAGAGGGCACAGTGGCAGAGGGCACAGGGATAGAGGGCACAGGGGCAGAGGGCACAGGGGCACAGGGCAGAGGGCACAGGGCAGAGGGCACAGGGATAGAGGGCACAGGGGCAGAGGGCACAGGGGCAGAGGGCACAGGGGCAGAGGGGCAGAGGGCACAGGGATAGAGGGCACAGGGGCAGAGGGCACAGGGGTAGAGGGCACCGGGCACAGGGGCAGAAGGCACAGGGGTAGAGGGCACAGGAGAGAGGGGCAGAAGGCACAGGGGCAGAGGGCACAGGGGCAGAGGGCATGGGGCAGTGGGAACAGGGGCAGAGGGCACAGGGGCAGAGGGCACAGGGGCAGAGGGCACAGGGGCAGAGGGCACAGGGGCAGAGGGCATGGGGCAGAGGGCATGTGGCAGTGGGAACAGGGGCAGAGGGCACAGGGGCAGAGGGCACAGAGGCACAGGGCAGAGGGGCAGAGGGCACAGGGGCAGAGGGCACAGGGGCAGAGGGCACAGGGGCAGAGGACACAGGGGCAGAGGGCATGGGGCAGTGGGAACAGGGGCAGAGGGCACAGGGGCAGAGGGCATGGGGCAGAGGGCATGGGGCAGTGGGAACAGGGGCAGAGGGCACAGGGGCAGAGGGCATGGGGCAGTGGGAACAGGGATAGAGGGCATGGGGCAGTGGGAACAGGGGCAGAGGGCACAGGGGCAGAGGGCATGGGGCAGAGGGCACGGGGCAGAGGGAACAGGGGCAGAAGAGCTGGGGTGAGAGGGGTTTGGGAGAGGATTGTTTTTCTGTTCTTGTTATTAATGAGTTCTCTGGATAATGCCTGTATCTACATGACTAATTGTCCTTCTTTGTATTGAACTTTATTGGACAGGAAGGGCATGCTGAACTCTTGGTGTTTGCACTGAAGATGGACCAAGGGGAACAGCATCTGAAAGAACAATAACAGGAGGAGCTGGTGACATCGTTCTATTAGAGGCTGAAGGACAATGTGGAGGATCTGGAGAATCGCTCGAGAAGACAAAACCTCAGATCATGGGAACGCCTGAAGGCATCGAAAGTGCAGAGGCAAGTGTGTCTGTGGCTAAGATGCTGGAGAAGCTGATGGGGGAGGGGACCTTTGACCGGCCCCTGAAGATAGACCGAGCTCACAGGGCACTGAGGAGGAGGCTGCAGGCAGGCGAGCCGCCGAGGGCGATGGCGGTGTGGTTGCACCACTTTCTGGACAAGGAGAAGATCCTCCAATGGGCGAGGCAGACCAGGAAGTGTACCAGGGAAGGGAATGAGCTGTGGGTCCACCAGGACCTGGGTGCAGAACTGGCAAAGAGGAAGGTTAGGTTCAACCTGGTCAAGGTGAGGTTTGGGGCCGGCAAATAGCGGTTGATCAATTTGGGGATCTGTTCATAGGGGGCAAATTTGCGAGTTGGGGGGATCTGGAGGAAGAGTATGAGTTGCCCTGGGGGAACGGTTTTAGGTATCTGCCGGTTCAGGATATTGTGAAGAGAGCGAGGTGCCGTCCTTTCCTGGGCTGCCGGCTCTGGGGTTGCAGGACAAAGTGATGTTGAGGGACGGGATAGGGAGGGGAAGGTATCCGATGTCTATAACGAGCGGATGGACTGGGAGGGGCCCCGGTGGGGGGGACATAAAGTTCAAGTGGGAGGAGGAGCTGGGCAGGGAAGTGGGGCCGAGACGTGGGCAGAGGCCCTGCGGAGGGTGAGTGTGTCCTTGATTTGTGTGAGGTTATGACTCATCCAGTTTAATGTAATACAGAGGGCTCATAACTAATAATAATCTTTATTATTGTCACAAGTGGGCTTACGTTAACACAGCAATGAAGTTACTGTGAATAGATAGTGAGGATAAGTAGGTTCTTTGAGGGGATGAAGGATAGGTGTGGACAGTGTGGGGGGGGGGGGGGGTGTTGTTCTGGGTGTGTCCAGGGTTGAAGGGGTTCTGGCAGGGGTTGTGTCCGAGGTGCTGGAGGTGGAGGTGGTCCTGAGTTCAGAGGTGGCAATATTCGGAGTGTCGGAAGACCGGGTGTCCAGGGGGCGAGGTAGGCCGACGTTGTGGCCCTTGTCTCCCTGATAACCCGGAGACTGACCTTACTTGGATGGAGGAGCCGAAAGCGGGGGTGTGGGTGAGCGGCCTGGCAGGATTCCTGAGGCTGGAGAAGGGCAAGTTCATCCTGAGGGGGTCGGTCAATGGCTTCGCTCGGAGGTGGAAGCCCTTCATTGACTTCTTTAAGGAGGATTAAGGGGTCAACGCGGGGAGGAGATGGGGGGGGGGGGTTAAAATAGGGAAGGTGAGATGTGAGAAGGGACTGGTATTGGAGGGGCAGTGGGGGGGGGGGGGAGTGGGTGTTGGTTGTTTATAAAGTTCTTCTGCTTTTGTTTGTTTATATGAAAATGCCTTGAATAAAATATTTTTGAAAAGTCAGTGCTTTCCTGCCTTGGCAATGATTTGACTTGACGGTGTCTGTGAACTGATCACAGTGTTACCAAGACATACTACCACATTCCATCAGGGCGGACCGCACTGGACACAATAAAGACCAAAGTGAAGCCAAGGGCTCTGAATATCATTCATATATTATCATAGAATTTACAGTGCAGAAGGAGGCCATTCGGCCCATCGAGTCTGCACCGGCTCTTGGAAAGAGCACCTCACCCAAGGTCCACACCTCCACCCTATCCCCATAACCCAGTAACCCCACCCAGCACTACGGGCAATTTATCATGGCCAATCCACCTAACCTGCACATCTTTCGGGACATGTGGGAGGAAACCGGAGCACCCGGAGGAAACCCGCGCAGACACGGGGAGGATGTGCAGACTCTGCACAGACAGTGACCCAAGCCGGAATCGAACCTGGGACCCTGGAAAATATATTTAGAGTAGCCAATTAAGGGGCACTTTAGCGTGGCCAATCCACCTACCCTGCACATCCTTTTGGGGTTGTGGGGGTGAGACCCACGCAGACACGGGGAGAATGTGCAAACTCCACACGGGACAGTGACCCGGGGCCGGGATCAAACCCGGGTCCTCAGTGCTGTGAGGCAGCAGTGCTAACCACTGCGTCACCGTACCACCTTATTCAGTAGAATGATGGAATGATACAGTACCATTCAGTCCATCGTGCCCCATCATGGGCTATTTAATTAGTCCCTCTCCTGCTGCTCTTTCCCCAGGCTTCATCCAGGGCAGCGATTGGGATTCCAGTGGCGAGATCAATCCCTGATTTCCACCTCTATCCACTGCCATTGGGAAAACCTCCAGCACTGAGCACTACTCCCTGATTGTTCATCAGTCTCTGTGAACTGGGGCATGGGTTAATGGTCAAACCACTCCCCCTATACGCCAGCTGGAAGCGCCGACCCCTGAGAAACTGCAGCAACATTCAATGGCCAGCAGATAGGCTTTGCCATAAGCCATCACTTCCATTCAGAGGGGAGTTCTCAACACAAACCCACCTGGGAAACACAGCTCTGGCAGCCCACACAGCTCGATTCCTCTCGGAGTGCTGAGGTGCTCCTTAAAAAGTTCCATGTTTCCAAAGAGCTGTCCCGAAGCGAAAGTTGGCCCAATGATCTCCTCTGGCTTTCTCAAAGGGCTCTGGGAATGGGCGAGGGAACTTGCTTGAGGCCCTACGAATGGCGGCGCGTGAATGGACAAAATCTCTGGGGTGACATCTGTCGGCCCTGTGCCATCGTTCTGTACATCCTGCACAAGGCATATCATTAAGAACAGAAAATAAACAAAGTGGCACAATAAATAATAATAATAATAACCTTTTACTGTGTAAAAGCCCCTAGTCGCCACATTCCGGCGCCTGTTCGGGGAGGCTGGTACGGGAATTGAACCCGCGCTGCTGGCCTTCGTCTGTATCACAGACCAGCTGTTTAGCCCACTGTGCTAAACACGACTCAAGAGTATCTCCCCTTTCATCAGAATGTTTTGATTTTGTCAACGGTTCAGCCCACAGCGCAAGGTGAGGAAAGGGAGGTGAGCTTTTAGATCCTGAGAACGAACTGCGCCTGAGAGAGTTCAAAGGCTGAAGGTCAGAGAGGATCGAAAGGATGACCATTTTCCAGAGAGCGTGAGACAGGCACGAGGAGAGGTTTCCCCCAGATCGGGGAGAAGCATTCTCATCGCCGGTGAAGAGAAGTGTTTGGCAGAAAATAGGAAACCTTCAGTGATGGGGCACAGGCAGAAATTCCACTTGAGGTGAGGAAAAAGAGCAGCTTGAGATGGTTATAATGTACCCCCGCTCCACCCCACCTCCCCATCCTCAAATAATACCACAGCCAAATATATCAACGACAACAAATAAATCAATTCCTCTTTCTACTAACCCTAACCCCAAATAAAATGAAAACACTAAGCTCATTATCCCAAACTAAACTAATATAATGAGCTGCAGCTACCCCCACCAGTTTGATCCCGTTAGCGAGCTAACCCTTCAGCGAGCAGGGCGGCCCCCACCCAGGGTGAAAAAGAAATGACTTCCCAGACCGCTGACACAAAGTGGAACAAAACCCCATCAAACATATTCCACCCGGGGGTTATATATTCCCCATAACAACCATGGTGTAAAGAACAACACAACTCGTAACACTAAGCCCCCCCCCCCACTAACATTTCAACAATCATCTTACCTCAGGGCAAAGAAATGCTAACGTGTACAAGGCATCCCATTAACTCTCTACGTCCACCTGCCCACCCCCAACAACTGAAAACCTCACACAACACAATCAACTCGAACCCAGCACGTGTTTTCACAAAGGCGTCCGCATCCTTCGCCGCATTGAAATAATAGTCCTTTGTCTCAAAGGTCACTCGGAGCCACATCGGGTTTGCCATCCCAAACCAAACTCCACTATTATACAGGGCAGCTCTGGCCTTGTTAAACGCTGCCCGCTTCCTTGCCAGTTCAGCTTCAATGTCCTGGTAGAGCCTAATGGCGTTACCTTCTCACTTATATTCCTGATGCTCCTTAGGAACATAGGAATTAGGAGCAAGAATCAGCAATTCAGCCCTTCCAGCCTGCTCTACCTTTCAATCAGATCATTGCTGATAACTTCCGAGTATCAAATCCACCTCCCTATCTTTTCCCCATATGCCTTTAACCCGTTTTTCTTTATCAGAAAGATATCTATCTCTTTATTGAATCCATTTAATGCCGCAGATGAGCCCATTTCAGGACCGGTTACTTCTCCTGGAGGCTGTTGAACCGCCCAATAACAGCCCGTGATGGTTCGGGGCTTCTGCCAGAGTGTCCAATGGGCTCGATCCAGCTTGGAAAGGGACCTGAATACACCCTCCCCCAACAGCTTCCCAAACATATCCTAGAAAAGTATTCTGCAGGAGTTGGACCGTCTACACCTTCCGGCAACCCCACAATTCTGACATTCTGCCTCCCAGAGCGGTTAGAACCACAGAACCCTAGAATTCCAGAAGTGCGGAAGGAGGTCATTCAGCCCATTGACTCTGCACCGACCCTCTGAAAGAGCACCCTACTTAAGCCACACCCCCGCCCTATCCCCGTAAACCAGTAACCCCATCTAACCTGCACAGGGGCTGGT
Organism: Scyliorhinus canicula; assembly: GCF_902713615.1. NCBI lineage: Eukaryota > Metazoa > Chordata > Chondrichthyes > Carcharhiniformes > Scyliorhinidae > Scyliorhinus > Scyliorhinus canicula. Next base: position 207,671,970 of record NC_052152.1, on the reverse strand, counting down.
TTAGCTCACTGAGCTAAATCGCTGGCTTTTAAAGCAGACCAAGAGGGCCAGCAGCACGGTTCGATTCCCGTACCAGCCTCCCCGGACAGGCGCCGGAATGTGGCGACTAGGGGCTTTTCACAGTAACTTCATTGAAGCCTACTCGTGACAATAAGCGATTTTCATTTCATTTTCATCTTTGGACACTAAGGGACAATTTATGATGGCCAATCCACCTCACCCAGACCTCTTTGGACTGTGGGAGGAAACCGGAGCATCCGGAGCATCGTGAAATATTTCTGCTCTCTCTCCAATGTCTTCACAGCTTCCCGAAGGTGTGGCACGGAGAGCTGGACACAATGCTCCAACTGAGGCCCGCTTAGTGGCTGATACAAATTCAACATAAGCTCCTTGCTCTCGAACAGTGGTTGGTTGTTAGCTCAGTTGGCTGGCTGGCTGGTTCATGATGCGGAACTGACACCCAACAGCGTGGGTTTCGGTTCCTGGACAAGCTGAGGTCAATCGTGAAGAATTAAGGCGAAAGAAAAAAGATTAAACCAAATATGGTGGATGCTGGAAATCTGAAACAGTAACTGGGAACTGAACAGGTCTGGCAGCATCTGTGGAGAAACAGAGTTAACTTTCCGAGTCCAATCTGACTCTTCTTGGATCTGGACTGGGAAGGTGTTTGAGTCCAGGTAAGCAGCCGAACGTGTGGTTAAACAATGTGTCCCAGGCAAGGTTAACGAGGAGGAGAGGACCCTTTCAACAAGCTGGATTGAGTGAATAATTCTGTACATGTACCTGCACCATTTGTCTCAGGGTTTTGAGAGGGACTCCAACAATGAGGCACATCTCCAGCAGTCTGTGACTCCGCAACCCAACCTCTGGATCGCTCGTTGCCGCTTCACTTGCTTCGGTCATTGTCCTGAAGGTTAAGGCCAGGGGCTGGAGAAGGAAAAAAATAAATACCAGTCACAATGTCTCAACAATTCCAGCAGTTTCTTTAATTTGGATACTTTTTCCTCAGGACCAAAAGCAACACTTGCATTTCTACAGCACCTCCAATGCAGGAAAAAGCATTCCATGTCGAACAAAACAAAATGATTGGACGGAATTTTCCCGCCCCGTTCCAGCGGGGACAGGATTGGAAATGTGGCAAGTGGCCCACTGACTTTAGCGACATCGAACGATCCCACTGGCGGGAGAGGCCAGAAAATTCTGCCCATTGATACCGAACCACGTAACATCATATTGGAATGGGTGACCAAAACATTTGGTGAAGGAATTAAATCTGAAGGAGGAGATAGATGTGGAGGGTTTTATGGAGGGATCTCCAGAGCCGAGGGCCCAGGCAGCTGAAGCCACGGCCGCCAATGATGGAGGGAAAGGAGTGGGTGTGCACAAGAGGTCAGAATTGGAGGAGTGCAGAGATGACAGAAGGTTGTGGGACTGGAGGAGATTAGAGATATAAGGAAGGGTTTGATCACCAGGATGAGAATATTAAAGGTCGTGTTGGCCTGGGAGCGTATGTTATTGAGCATTGGACTTGGTGCAAGTTAGGGTCTGGACAGCAGAGTTTAGAGAGGGTGCACGGTGGATGGCAGCCTGAACAGCTTTGGAATAAGTCTAGAAGTCATCGGCATTGTTCACGGTCCCTCGATTCGAGGATGACTCCTACTCAGGTTCACGGGATTTGACGGCCGGACTCCATGTGACTGAACAGGCCGATCCGCTACCCACAGATCTTTGGGCACATGGGGCAAGAAATCCCATGAGGGAATCCCTCATGGAAGAAATCCCATGAGGAAGTGCGATCCAAGGTTCATTCTGGTTCGTTCCGTGTCTGCATCCGCTCTGCCACATCAGTAAGTTGTTGAGATTCAAAGTGTGAAGCAGCTTGAAGGAAAGGTTGTTTTCTGAATGAGATCCTCCCAGTCATTAATGTCAATTAATTTAATAATCTTTATTAATGTCACAAGTAGGCTTACATTAACTGCAATGAAGTTACTGTGATAAGCCTCTAGTCGCCATATTCCGGCGCCTGTTCGGGTACACAAAGGGAGAATTCAGAATGTCCAATTCACCTAGCAAGCATGTCTTTCGGGACTTGTGGGAGGAAACGGGAGCACCCAGAGGAAACCCACGCAGACACGGGGAGAACGTGCAGGCTTCGCACAGACAGTGACCCAAACCGGGAATCGAACCAAGGAACTGGTGCTGTGAAGCAGCAGTGCTAACCACTGTGCTACCGTGTCGCCCTGTCAATGCTTCCGGGAGAGCTTCGCAGTGTCTTTGAAGAAAATAAATAGTCTGGAGGTAATAAAGGCACGGATGGAGGCTTCAGTAGTGGATGGTCAGAGGTAAAGATGGAGTTGGAAGATAAGGAGTTGGAAGTGGTGGGTCTTTGCGATGGAGAGGAGACGGGGTTAGAAGCTTTGCTGAGGTTCAAATCGGAAGCCAATGTTACAAAGAGCTTGATTGAGTCTTTGACCAGGGAGGGGGTTGGGCTTGGGGATGGAGTTTGTCAATGTCAGGCAAACAGTGTGGCAATGGAGAGGGGATGGTGAGCAGAGCTCAGTATTGTCAGGAGGCTTGTGGAACTTGGTGTCAGATGATGGCACCAAAGGGAAGCATGTAGATGAGAAAGAGGAAGGAGCAAGGATAGATCCTTTGGGATCACCAGAAGTACCAGTGCAGGAGGGAGGGGAGAATCTATTGCAGGTGTATCTCTGACTGGAAATGGATGGACAAGAGGGAACCAGCCAAGTGCCAACCACCCAGCTGGACAACAGTGGAGAGGCATTGGAGGAGCAAGGTGTGGTCAATGTGGTCAACTGTGCGAAAGCTCTCACAGAGGTCAAGGGTGAGGGGGAATTGTTTGCACAGTTTGGGGACACAGGGTGTTATTTGTCTCTTTGATAATATTGTTTTAGCATTCTGACAGGACCAGAAACCGAACGATAGAGGTTTAAACATACCTCAGGCAGCTACAGAACTGGACCAATTAAACGAGATGGAACAAAACGCAGAACTCAAAACCCTGAGTCCCAGACATCTTTATAATTCCATTTCACCCGGCATATTTCACCCGCCTAGCATTGAACTTGAAGTGAACATTGGGTGACCGCCTGGCCAAATTTCACGTCTGCCAACCATGAAGGTGGACGGGTCACGTAAAACCATGTTCAATTCACTCCTTAATTGGTTTAATGGCCCGATTAATTGTTGACGGGGGTACTCCCAACTACCCCACACGCCTGCCAAGTGAAATATCACACAGTAGCACCAGGATTTCAGGACGCATGCCCATTCAAATAACGTAAAATTCTGGTCATGGAGTTGTGGAAAAGATGGACACAGATTTAAAGGTACAGTCCAATCAAACACTCGCAATACAGCACAGGGTTAGATACAGAGTAAAGCTCCCTCAACTCTGTCCCCATCAAACACTCCCAGGACAGGTACAGCACGGGGTTAGATACAGAGTAAAGCTCCCTCAACTCTGTCCCCATCAAACACTCCCAGGACAGGTACAGCATGGGGTTAGGTACAGAGTAAAGCTCCCTCTACTGTTCCCATCAAACACTCCCAGGACAGGTACAGCACGGGGTTAGATACAGAGTAAAGCTCCCTCTACACTGTCCCCATCAAACACTCCCAGGACAGATACAGGACAGGGTTAGATACAGAGTAAAGCTCCCTCAACTCTGTCCCCATCAAACACTCCCAGGACAGGTACAGCACGGGGTTAGATACAGAGTAAAGCTCCCTCTACACTGTCCCCATCAAACACTCCCAGGACAGGTACAGCACGGGGTTAGATACAGAGTAAAGCTCCCTCTACACTGTCCCCATCAACAATTCCCAGGACAGGTACAGCACGGGGTTAGATACAGAGTAAAGCTCCCTCTACTGTTCCCATCAAACACTCCCAGGACAGGTACAGCACGGGGTTAGATACAGAGTAAAGCTTCCTCTACACTGTCCCCATCAAACACTCCCAGGACAGGTACAGATTGGGGTTAGATACAGAGTAAAGCTCCCTCTACACTGTCCCTATCAAACACTCCCAGGACAGGTACAACACGGGGTTAGATACAGAGTAAAGCTCCCTCTACACTGTCCCCATCAAACACTCCCAGGACAGGTACAGCACGGGGTTAGATACAGAGTAAAGCTCCCTCTACACTGTCCCCATAAAACATTCCCAGGACAGGTACAGCACGGGGTTAGATACAGAGTAAAGCTCCCTCTACACTGTCCCCATCAAACACTCCCAGGACAGGTACAGCTCGGGGTTAGATACAGAGTAAAGCTCCCTCTACACTGTCCCCATCAAACACTCCCAGGACAGGTACAGCACGGGGTTAGATACAGAGTAAAGCTCCCTCTACACTGTCCCCATCAAACACTCCCAGGACAGGTACAGCATGGGGTTAGATACAGAGTAAAGCTCCCTCTACACTGTCCCCATCAAACACTCCCAGGACAGGTACAGCATGGGGTTAGATACAGAGTAAAGCTCCCTCTACACTGTCCCCATCAAACACTCCCAGGACAGGTACAGCACGGGGTTAGATACAGAGTAAAGCTCCCTCTACACTGCCCCCATCAAACACTCCCAGGACAGGTACAGCACGGGGTTAGATACAGAGTAAAGATCCATCTACACTGTCCCCATCAAACACTCCCAGGACAGGTACTGCACGGGGTTAAATACAGAGTAAAGATCCATCTACACTGTCCCCATCAAACACTCCCAGGACAGGAACAGCACGGGGTTAGATACAGAGTAAATCTCCCTCTACACTGTCCCCATCAAACACTCCCAGGACAGGTACAGCACGGGGTTAGATACAGAGTAAAGCTCCCTCTACACTGCCCCCATCAAACACTCCCAGGACAGGTACAGCACGGGGTTAGATACAGAGTAAAGATCCATTGAAAGTGGTCCATCAGCTCTTATTGCTCTGTTGTGGTTCTTGCCTGGCTTTCTTGAGGAGCTTGGAGATTAACCATGAGAGACTATGGACAGTTGCCTACACTTCTTCAGCACAGTATGGTCCCATAGAACATTGAACATACAGTGCAGAAGGAGGCCATTCGGCCTATCGAGTCTGCACCGATCCACTTAAACCCTCACTTCCAGCCTATCCCCATAACCCAATAACCCCTGCTAATCTTTCTTGGTCACAAAGAGCAATTTAGCATGGCCAATCCACCTGACCTGCACGTCTTTGGACTGTGGGAGGAAACCGGAAAACCCGGAGGAAATCCACGCAGACACGGTGAGAATGTGCAGACTTTGCACAGTCAGTGACCCAGTGGGGAATCGAACGTGGGTCCCCAGCACTGTGAAGCCACAGTGCTAGCCACTTTTGCTACCGTGCTGCCCCATCATCACAATCTACCCAGTGAACATATCTGGAGAACAATCTGATAGTGTTGATCATGTAGAGAATATTTTTGTTTTCACAATGTAATGTACTCTCAACAGAGGTCAGTTTTTATATGAATTAGGAGCAGGAGTAGGCTACTCGGCCTCTCGAGCCTGCTCTGCCATTCGATAAGATCATGGTTGATCTAACTTTAACTTCAACTTCACACTTCTGTCAAGCTGCAATAACCTTTCACCCCCTTTGCTCACCAAGAATCTCTTTACTTCTGCCTTAAAAAGTTTCAAGACTTTGCCCAACCACCTTTTGAAAAATGGTCACAATCCACTGAAATAGATTTTTGTCCCTCATCTCCATCTTAAATGGGTGACCTCTTATTTTCAAAGTGACCCCCAAGTTCTACATTCTCATACAAGAGGAAATATCCTCTCCACACCCACCCTGTTGTCATGTGAGAGTACCTTTAAGAAATGGCTGTTTATAAATGGGTGTGTATATAAATATCTGTAGTGAGAGTACCTTTAAGAAATGGCTGTTTATTACTGCGGTGATGTCAGAGAGTAGGTGGAGCTGGGCTGTCTGTCAGCTTTTGGCTTTTGTTTTAGGCTGTTTGCTGCAGGGTGTGTTTTAGTTTCATTTTCAGAGCTGGATAGCTGCAGTCACAGCCAGAAGGTGTATTAGAGTCTCTCTCTGTAATCTAAAGACTGTAAATCGATCCTGGTGATTTAAAACTAATAACAGTAGTGACTTTAACCTGATGTGCTTCTGGTAAAAGGCGTTTTAAGTCTTATGGATGTTAAGAGGAAAGCTTAAAAAATTACTTAGTGTTGTATTCTTTGGGGGTTGTATTTGAATTAATGGTTGCTTAGATGTTCACTGTATACTTTAAAAAGGTTAACTTGAGTTCAGAGAATAAACATTGTTTTGCTTTAAAAATTACTTTTCCATTTCTGCTGTACCACACCTGTAGAGTGGGCCGTGTGCTCCCCATACCACAATCTAGTAAACGTTATGGGTCAGGTGAACTCCATGATACACTTTGGGGTTCTCTAAGCCCTGGCCCATAACACTGTCAACACCCCTCAGGATCTTATATGTTTCCATCAAGTCACCTCTCACACTTCTAAACTCCAGCGGGCACAAGCCTAGCCTGTACAACCTTTCCTCATAAGACAACCCACCCATCCCTGATGTTAGTCAAGCAAGCCTTCTCTGAACTGCTCCACTTAAATCTTTCCATTGATAAGGAGACCAATACTGTCCACAGTAGCCCAGATGTAGGGCGCTCTCTGATGGACAATACATCTAAATCTATTCACAATAATGCTGATAAACTCTTCAAATTCATGATCACCAGGGGGTGATTGAAACAGAAAATATAAGAAATACACAATGTGCCCAACAATATCTCGGCAGAGGATAGCAGTGGTTAATGTTTGAGGTTGTGATCCACACGCAGCCAGCTTATTTTCAGCGTTTCCTGTTTCCATTTTGAAGCTTTCAGTTATGTCGGTTTCTCGTGTCATCGGTTCTGATCTCAGCTGCCTCTGGCTTTGGAATTTCCTCCTGAAACCTCCCTGCCTGTCCTCTTCGTCTTTTACCGATGCCCCTTAAAAAAAACCCTCTTCAACCAAGTTTCCAGTCTCATCAATTGTACGCATAATTGAGGACACTGTACAGAGGTTCATCCCCAAGAAAAGAAAGATTATCCGGGGAGGGATTAGACAGCCATGGCTGACAAAGGCGGTCAGGAAATGTATCAAAGAAAAAGAGAGATCCTATAAAGTGGCCAAAAGCACTGGGAAATCAGAAGATTGGGAAGGCTACAAAAACAAACAGAGGTTAACAAAGAGACAAATAAGGAAGGAGAGGATCAAATATGAAGGCAGGCTAGCCAGTAATATAAGAAATGATAGTAAAAGTTTCTTTCAATACATAAGAAACAAACGACAGGCCAAAGTAGACATTGGGCCAATTCAAACTGATTCCGGAAGGCTAGTGATGGGAGACGAGGAAATGGCTGGAGAACTTAATAAGTACTTTGCGTCTGTCTTCACAGTGGAAGACATGAGTAATATCCCAAAAATTAAAGAGGGTCAGGGGGCTGAGTTGAGTATGGTTGCCATTACAAAAGAGATGGTGCTAAAAAAAGCTAAAAGGTCTTAAAATTGACAAATCTCCTGGCCCCGATGGGCTACACCCTAGAGTTCTGAGGGAGGTGGCTGAAGAAATAGCGGAAGCGTTGGTTGAGATCTTTCAAAAATCACTGGAGTCAGGGAAAGTCCCGGACGATTGGAAGATCGCTGTTGTAACCCCCTTGTTCAAGAAAGGATCAAGACAAAAGATGGAAAATTATAGGCCAATTAGCCTAACCTCGGTTGTTGGTAAAATTCTAGAATCGATCGTTAAGGATGAGATTTCTAAATTCTTGGAAGAGCAGGGTCGGATTAGAACAAGTCAACATGGATTTAGTAAGGGGAGGTCATGCCTGACGAACCTGTTAGAATTCTTTGAGGAGGTGACAAGTAGGTTAGACCAGGGAAACCCAGTGGATGTGGTCTATCTGGATTTACAAAAGGCCTTTGATAAGGTGCCACACAGGAGGCTGCTGAGTAAGGTGAGGGCCCATGGTGTTCGAGGTGAGCTACTGGCATGGGTTGAGGATTGGCTGTCTGACAGAAGGCAGAGAGTTGGGATAAAAGGTTCTTTTTCGGAATGGCAGCCGGTGACCAGCGGTGTCCCACAGGGTTCAGTGTTGGGGCCGCAGCTGTTCACCATATATATTAATGATCTGGATGAAGGGACTGGGGCATTCTAGCGAAGTTTGCCGATGATACAAAGTTAGGTGGTCAGGCAGGTACTGCTGAGGAAGTGGGGAAGCTGCAGAAGGATCTAGACAGTTTGGGAGAGTGGTGCAGGAAATGGCTGATGCAATTCAACGTGAGAAAATGTGAGGTCTTGCACTTTGGAAAAAAGAATCCAAGCATAGACTACTTTCTAAACGGTGAGAAAATTCATAATGCCAAAGTACAAAGGGATCTGGGAGTGCTAGTCGAGGATTCCCTAAAGGTAAACATGCAGGTTGAATCTGTGATTAAGAAAGCGAATGCAATGTTGTCATTTATCTCAAGAGGGTTGGAATATAAAAGCAGCGATGTGCTACTGAGCCTTTATAAGGCTCTGGTTAGGCCCCATTTGGAGTACTGTGTCCAGTTTTGGTCCCCACATCTCAGGAAGGACATACTGGCACTGGAGCGTGTCCAGCGGAGATTCACACGGATGATCCCTGGAATGGCGGGTCTAACATATGATGAACGGCTGAGGATCCTGGGATTGTATTCATTGGAGTTTAGAAGGTTAAGGGGAGATCTAATAGAAACTTACAAGATAATACATGGCTTAGAAAGGGTGGACGCAAAGAAACTGTTTCCGTTAGGCGAGGAGACGAGGACCTGCGGGCACAGCCTTAGAATTAGAGGGGGTAAATTCAGAACAGAAATGCGGAGACATTTCTTCAGCCAGAGAGTGGTGGGCCTGTGGAATTCATTGCCGCGGAGTGCAGTGGAGGCCGGGACGCTAAATGGCTTCAAGGCAGAGATAGATAAATTCGTGATGTCGCGAGGAATTAAGGGCTACGGGGAGAATGCTGGTAGGTGGAGTTGAAATGCCCATCAGCCATGATTGAATGGCGGAGTGGAGTTGATGGGCCGAATGGCCTTACTTCCACTCCTATGTCTTATGGTCTTATGGTCTTATCCCCTGTGTCAAATTTTGCTTGATTACATTCCTGTGAGATCTCTGTGAAGTTTTACTATGTTTGTAACTCTAGATAAATGCAAGTTAAAGTTGTTGTCAGCACCACTTAAGGAGACGGAGATGTTTCCTCTGAGTCTCCAGGATCCTCCCAGGCTCATTGTGATCATTCCCAATCTTTGAGCCCTTGCAATGTTAGCCTGGACGTGCCATTTAGTGGCTGCTTGAACAAAGGACAAAGAAAAGTACAGCTCAGGAACAGGCCCTTCGGCCCTCCAAGCCTGTGCCGACCATGCTGCCCATCTAAACTAAAATCTACACTTCCGGGATCCGTATCCCTCTATTCCCATCCTATTCATGTAGGGCAGCACGGTAGCACAAGTGGCCAGCACTGTGGCTTCACAGCGCCAGGGTCCCTGGTTCGATTCCCTGCTGGATGACTGTCTGTGAGGAGTCTGCACGTTCTACCCGTGTCTGCTTGGGTTTCCTCCGGATGCTCCGGTTTCCTCCCACAGTCCAAAGACGTACAGGTTAGGTGGATAAGCTATGCTAAATTGCTCTTAGTGACCAAAAAAGATTAGGATGGGTTTTTGGGTTACGGGGATAGGGTGGAAGTGAGGGCTTCATGTGGGTCAGTGCAGACTCGATGGGTGGAATGGCCTCCTTCTTTACTGAATTTATCTATTTGTCAAGATGCCCCTTAAACGTCACTATCGTCTCTGTCTCCACCACCTCCTCCAGCAGCGAGTTCCAGGCACCCACTACCCTCTGTGTAAAAAAACCTCGTACATTTCCTCTCAACCTTGCCCCTCGCACCTTAAACCTATGCCCCCTAGTAATTGACCCCTCTACCCTGGGAAAAAGTCTCTGACTGTCCACTCCTCATAATTTTGTAGATCTCTATCAGTTCACCCTTCAACCTCCTTTGTTCCAGTGAGAACAAACTGAGTTTATTCAACCTCTCCTCATAGCTAATGCCCTCCATACCAGGCAACATCCTGGTAAATCTCTTCTGCACCCTCTCTAAAGCCTCCACATCCTTCTGGTAGTGTGGCGACCAGAATTGAACACTATACTCCAAGTGTGGCCTAACTAAGGTTCTAGACAGCTGCAACATGACTTGCCAATTCTTATACTCAATGCCCTGGCCAATGAAGGCAAGCATGCCGTATGCCTTCTTGACTACCTTCTCCACCTGTGTTGCCCCTTTCAGTAACCTGTGGACCTGTACACCTAGATCTCTCTGACTTTCAATACTCTTGAGGGTTCTACCATTCACTGTATATTCCCGACCTGTATTAGACCTACCAAAATGCATTACCTCACATTTGTCCGGATTAAACTCCATCTGCCATCTCTCCGCCCAAGTCTCCAAATGATCTAAATCCTGCTGTATCCTCTGACAGTCCTCATCACTATCCGCAATTCCACCAACCTTTGTGTCGTCCGCAAACTTACTAATCAGACCAGTTACATTTTCCTCCAAATCATTTATATATACTACGAACAGCAAAGGTCCCAGCACTAGGGACCTTCAAGCGGCTATTGGATAGGCACATGGATTACGGTAGAATGATGGGTTGTAGATTAATTTGTTCTTAATCTGGGACAAAGGTTTGGCACAACATCGTGGGCTAAAGGGCCTGTTCTGTGCTGTATTTTCTATGTTCTATGTTCTATGATCCCTGCGGAACCCCACTAGTCACAGCCCTCCAATCAGAAAAGCTCCCTTCCATTGCTACTGTCTGCCTTCTATGACCTAGCCAGTTCTGTATCCATCTTGCCAGCTCACCTCTGATCCCGTGTGAGTTCACGTGAGTTTCCATGGTGTTCCCCAGTCATACAAAGTCACAAAGCCTCTGAAGCAGAGATGCGTCCCGCTGTGCCACAAAACCTCTGAGATAGTTTGTGGGGGAAAATGTACAAATATGACAGTCCCCCTATCTGGATCTGTTCCATTTGCAATGAGATCATGGTCGATCTGCTCTTCTATTCTATTTACCTATTTGCTGCGTAGCCCCCGTTACCCGGACTCAGAAATCAACAATCCCAGGTTTAAAATTGTCACCCTCAGCAATTACATAGAATTTACAGTGCAGAAGGAGGCCATTCGGCCCATCGAGTCTGCACCGGCTCTTGGAAAGAGCACCCTACCCCCTACACAAGGTCAACACCTCCACCCTATCCCCATAACTCAGTAACCCCACCCAACACTAAGGGCAATTTTGGACACTAAGGGCAATTTATCATGGCCAATCCACCTAACCCGCACATCTTTGGACTGTGGGAGGAACCCGGAGCACCCGGAGGAAACCCACGCACACACGGGGTGGATGTGCAGACTCCGCACAGACAGTGACCCAAGCCGGAATTGAACCTGGGACCCTGGAGCTGTGAAGCGATTGTGCTATCCACAATGCTATGTGCTGCCCCTGGGGACAGAGTTCCAGATTTTTTAAACTTACTTCATGGGATGTGGGTGTCATTCCATTTTGATTTCACTTGTGTGGCGCGAATTATACTTGCCACTTGTCAGCTCAAGCCCGAATCTTGTCCAGGTCTTGCTGCATTTGGAGATGGACTGCTTCATTATCTGAGGAGTCAGGAATGGTGCTGAACATTGTGCAGTCAGCCGCAAACATCCCCACTTCTGACCTTATGATGGAAGGGTGGTGATTGATGAAGCAGCTGAAGATGGTTGAGGTGATTTGCGTTTCTGTTGGCGGCGTTATTCCTTCCACGATTCAGGACATGCAAATCGGACCTGCACTCTGGCGCAGCAAATTGGAAACAATTGGAAACAATTCCCTGCCCAGCAGGCGGTGTAACCGCTGGGGACTGAATTAGCCCTAAAGAGCCTGACAGCTGGAGCTGTGAGGTGCTCTCATCTCACCACACACTCATTGCAGCCACAAAGGTGCCTCAGAGAAGGCTTGCCCCCCCACACCACCGCCCCCCCACACCCCCTGCCCCCCCGCACCCCCGCCCCCCCCCCGCACCCCCTGCCCCCGCTGATTCCGGAAGTCTGAAGTGGAGCCACTGCTCGATGCCAGTGAGGGATGGAATGGCCCCCTCTTCCAGCATCAGGAAGCGGAGAACTCAGACCCTTGTCTCACCAGTACCTTGTACAATTACAGCAAGACTCCCCGACTCTTATACTCCAAACCTTTGAAATAAGGGCTAACATTCCATCAGCCTTCCTGGTTACCTGCTAGTTTTCTGTGTTTCGTGCAGAAGTACCTCCAAGTCTCGGAGTTGCAGCTTTCTGCAGTTTTTCTCCATTTAAATAACACTCTGCCCTTTTGATCTCCCTTCCAAAATGAGCAACATCACATTTTCCCACATTATACTCCATTTGCCAACATTTTGCCCACTTACTAAAGCCATCAATATCTCTTTGCAAACTGTTTGTATCCCCCTCACAACTTGCCATTCCCCCTATTTATGTGTGGTCTGCAAACTTGGTTCCAGGTCATTCGCTTCCTTCCTCGAAGCCATTCATATATATTGTAAACAGCTGCGGTCCCAGCGCTGGATCCCTGTGGAACCCCACAGGTTACAGATCGCCAACCTGAAAAAGCACCCCTTAGTCCCACTCACTGTTTCCTGCCCATTAGCCAATTCTCTGTCTAGAACATAGAACATAGAACACTACAGCGCAGTACGGGCCCTTCGGCCCTCGATGCTGCGCCGACCTGTGAAACCATCTGAAGCCTATCTGACCTACACTATTCCATTTTCATCCATATGTCTATCCAGTGACCACTTAAATGCCCTTAAAGTTGGCGAGTCTACTACTGTTGCAGGCAGGGCGTTCCACACCCCTACTACTCTCTGAGTAAAGAAACTGCCTCTGATATCTGTCCTATATCTATCACCCCTCAATTTAAAGCTATGTCCCCTCGTGTTGGTCATCACCATCCGAGGAAAAAGACTCTCACTGTCCACCCTATCTAACCCTCTGACTATCTTATATGTCTCTATTAAGTCACCTCTCAGCCTTCTCCTCTCTAACGAAAACAACCTCAATTCCCTGAGCCTTTCCTCGTAAGACCTTCCCTCCATACCAGGCAACATCCTAGTAAATCTCCTCTGAACCCTTTCCAAAGCTTCCACATCCTTCCTATAATGTGGTGACCAGAACTGCACGCAGTACTCCAGGTGCGGCCACACCAGAGTTATGTACAGCTGCAGCATGACCTTGTGGTTCCGAAACTCAATCCCCCTGCTTATAAAGGCTAGCACACCATATGCCTTCTTAACGGCCCTATTAACCTGGGTGGCAACTTTCAGGGATTTATGTACCTGGATGCCGAGATCTCTCTGTTCATCTACACTACCAAGAATCTTGCCATTAGCCCAGTACTCTGCATTCCTGTTACTCTTTCCAAAGTGAACCACCTCACACTTTTCCGCATTAAACTCCATTTGCCACCTCTCAGCCCAGCTCTGCAGCTTATGCCAATGCCAATATACTACCTCCAACACCACGGGCTCTTATCTTATGGCTTGACATTTTGTGAGGTACCTTATCAAACACCTTCTGGAAGCTCCAGTACATCACATCTACTGAAATGAAAATGAAAATCGCTTATTGTCACGAGTAGGCTTCAATGAAGTTACTGTGAAAAGCCCCTAGTCACCACATTCCGGCACCTGTTTGGGGAGGCTGTTACGGGAATCGAACCGTGCTGCTGGCCTGCCTTGGTCTGCTTTAAAAACCAGCAAATTTAGCCCTGTGCTAAACCAGCCCCTACTGGTTCCCCTCTATCCACTCTGGATGATACTTCCTCAAAAAACTCTAATAGATTAGTCAGACACGATTTCCCTCTCATGAAGTGATGCTGACTCTGCTTGATTAGATTATAATTTTCCAAATGTGCTGCTATTACTTCCTTAACAATTGATTCCAATATTTTTCCAACAATAGATATTGGGCTGATCAGCTGATAGTTACCCGCTATTTGCCTCCGTCCCTTTTTGAATGGGGGTGTCGCATTGGCAGTTTTCCAATCCTCCGGTACTTCTCCAGAATCCAAATTAGAATACAATTAATCCACCCACATCTCTAGCTACTTCTTTTAGGATCCCAGAATGCAAACCATCAGTTACAGGAATGTATCTGTCTTTAGCCCCAATAATTTGTCTAATATTACTTACTCTAGTGATGATGATGGTATTTAATTCCTTCCCTGTATTAGAACATAGAACATACAGTGCAGAAGGAGGCCATTCAGCCCATCGAGTCTGCACCAACATACGTAAGCCCTCACTTCCACCCTATCCCAAGAACCCAATAACCCCTCCTAACCTTTTGGTCACTAAGGGTAATTTATCATGGCCAATCGACCTAACCTGCACGTCTTTTGACTGTGGGAGCACCCGGAGGAAACCCACGCAGTCACGGGGAGAACGTGCAGACTCCGCACTGTGACCCAGCGGGGAATCGAACCTGGGACCCTGGCACTGTGAAGCCACAGTGCTATCCACTTGTGCTACAGTGTTGCCCCCATTCATGAGGGAGTTCTAGAGCTCAGCACCCAGGCAGCTGAAGGGACGGCCACTAATGGTGGAGAGATTCCAATCAGGAATGCTGGAGAGACCAGGATTGGATAAGTGCAGATATTTCAGAGGGTTGATGGGCTGGAGGAGATTGCAGAGATAGGGAAGTAAAAAGCCATGAAGGGATTTGAAAGTGAGATGAGGGGTGGAATTCTCCGACCCCCATCGCCCGGGGCTGGCGTCAATCCCGCCCCCGCCGTGTCCCGAATTCTCCGTCACCCGGGAATCGGCGGGACGGGAATCGCGCCGCACCGGTCGGCAGGCCCCCCAAGGTGGCCTGGCCCGCGATCGGGGCCCACCGATCGGCGGGTGGGCCTGTGCCGTGGGGGCACTCTTTTTCTTCCGCCTTCGACATAGTCTTCACCATGGCGGAGGCGGAAGAGACCCCCTCCCCTGCGCATGCGCCGGTATGACGTCAGCAGCCGCTGATGCTCCGGGGCATGCGCGGACTTCCGTCGGCCGGCGAAGGCCGCTGGCGGGGTGCCAAAGGCCGTTCACGCCGGCCGGCGGAGCGCCAACCACTCCGGCGCGGGCCTAGCCCTTAAAGGTGCGGAGAATTCTGCACCTTTGGGGAGGCCCGACGCCGGAGTAGTTCACGCCACTCCGCCCCGCCGGGTAGGGGAGAATCCCGGCCCAGAATTTTATTCTCAAAGTTGTTGTTTACTGCGGTGATGAGATACCATCATGAGCTCAGTTACATCTGAAGGGGATCTCAGTTTAATGTCTTATCTGAAAAGTGCCACCTTCAACATGACAGCATTGCCTCAGTACTGCACGAGAATATTGCTCTGGGCTGGAGCCTAAACCCACAACCCTCTAAACCCAAGCTTACAATGCTGCCGACCGATCCGCTGAGCTGGGGATTGGAAGCAAAGAGACAGCAATAATCTAAACCCACTTGACTTTCTCTAGGGTACCAATAGTAAACCTCGTGTCAAAGATAGAAAATGGTTTAATCTTCAACACCGATCTATCAGGGCAGCACGGCAGCACAGTGGGTTAGCCCTGCTGCCTCACTGCGCCGAGGTCCCAGGTTCGATCCCAGCTCTGGGTCACTGTCCGTGTGGAGTTTGCACATTCTCCCCGTGTCTGCGTGGGTTTCGCCCCCACAACCCAAAGATGTGCAGGGTAGTTGGATTGGCCATGCTAAATTGCCCCTTAATTGGAAAAAATTAATTGGGCACTCTAAATTTATAAAAATAAAACACCAATCTTTCGGCCCTTAATGGAGGGGGAAATACATCGAACCCCAGAAACAGTCAGGGGTTCATTTAGAGGTGAGTGATTTCTGAGTACAATTCATTCCCCATGGGCTTGTGAATTATACTGTCAAGGAAATCGAGGATCAGTGATACAAACTCTATTAGAAACCTCATTGTGATTTTCCCCTCTGCGGCCAATCAATAGCCATTTTTAATCATCCTAACTTTTCTTTGGACTGTGACCCTATTTCGACTGTGACCCTCCCGCCCTTGATTACCCCGTGTACCGTTTGTTGCATTTCACTCTTCTTTCATTTATTACTGTTCCTATTTCTCTCTCCCTTGTCACTCTGCTTAGGTTCCAATCCCGCTGCCAACCTAATGTACACCCTCCCCAACCACATTAGCAAACACTCACTCTGGGACATCAGTCCCGTCCAGTTTGTACTGGTCCCACCTCCCCAGAACCGGTTCCAATGTCCCTGGAATCTGAAACCCTTTTCACCACCTTTCCAACTGCTATTTATACTTTAACTAGCACGTGGCACTGGGAGCAATCCTCAGATTTTTCAGGTCCGACTTGTCAACTTACATCCTAACTCTATATTCAGCTTTTAGGGTGTTACCCACCTTTTAAAATTGCTTCTTGGGATGTGGGCGTCGCTGTGCTGGGCCAGCATTTGTTGCCCATCCCAATTGCCCTTGAACCGAGTGGTTTGCTCGGCCATTCCAGAGGGGGACAGTTAAGAGTCAACCGCATCGCTGTGTGGACCTGGAGTCACGTTTAGACCAGACCAGGTAAGAATGGCAGATTTCCTTCGCTGAAGGACATTGGTGAACCAGATGGGTTTTTACGACAATGGACAAAGGGTCCATGGTCACTTTTAATTCCAGATATTTAAAAAATACAAATTTCACCATCTGCCAAGGTCCGATTTGAACCTTGGATCCCTGATCCTGGGTCGCTGGATTACAAGTCTAGTGACAATACCAATCTGTCACCGCCTCCCCTATGTCATTGGTACCGGTGACCAATTGCTGTTCACCCTCCCCCTCCAGAATGTCCTGTAGCTGCTCTGAGACATCCTTGACCCCAGCACCAGGGAGACAACATACCATCCTGGAGTCTCGTCTGCGGCCACAGAAACGCCTGTCTATTCCCCTTACAATCAAATCCCCTATAACTATTGCATTGGTACACCTATTACCCCTCCCCTCTGTAGCAGAACCAACCTTGGTGCCACGAGTTTGGCTGTTGCTGTTTTCTCCTCAACAGTATCCAAAACGGTATACCTGTTCTGCAGGGGAATGGGCAGAGGAGATTCCTGCACTGCCTGCTTAGCTCTCTTGCTCTGCCTGCTCATTCCCTTCCTGCCTGGAATCTGAGCCTGCGGTGTGACCACCTCTCTATACGTGCTGTCCATGATGCTCTCCGCCTCGTTCAGATATTTCAACTTAGACAAAGCTAATCATGATGCTGCAGCTGATATTTGCACTAATTCTTTTTTGTGGTTTGGCAAGAACGGATTATTTACTTCAGTCGGCAGCTGAATGCGTTGTTACATCGAGGAGACACAAATGCAATCTCAAACTGATTGGTTTAAGGCAGTTCAAAACATATTAGAGAACCATTCGCTTTGGGCATAAACTTGGAGGTTACCCGAACAGGCACCGGAATGTGGTGACTAGGGGCTTTTCACAGTAACTTCATTGCAGTGTTAATGTGAGCCTACTTGTGACAATAAAGATTATTATTATTACTCCAGATTGCACCTCAAGGAGGATTAGGGTATTGGATGAAGGAGTTGCCTGGACCCCCATCTTCCATTCACTGAATGGAAAGTCTCCGCTGGGTCTGTGGGATTATTGGAAAGTTTGATTCCATAAGGACACACCATAGCTCCCAAACAGCTTCGTACCTGGACTCCAACAGAATATTCTCCTTAATCTAGACTCCACCTGATCCTGGATAATAAATACTTTCATGTCAGGTTTCTCTGTCACTTCTTCCCCAAAGCCTGTCCACCATCTACAAGGCACAAATCAGGAGTGTGCTGGAATACTCTCCGCTTGCCTGGATGAGTGCAGCTCCAACAACACTCAAGAAGGTTGACACTTTCCAGGACAAAGCAGCCCCACTTTGATTGGCACATTTTCCACAAATTCACTCCCTTCACCACCAACGCACAATGGCAGCCGGGTGTTCCATCTACAAGATGTACTGCAGGAATTCTCCAAGGCTCCTTAGGCAGCACCTTCCAAACCTACCACTGCTGCCATCTAGAAGTACAAGGGTGGCAGATGAATGGGAACACCACCACTACCTGGAGGTTCCCCTCCAAGTCACTCACCATCCTGACTTGGAAATATATCGCCGTTCCGTTACTGTCGCTGGGTCAAAATCCTGGAACTCCCTCCCTAACAGCACTGTGGGTGTACCTACATCACATGGTCTGCAGTGGTTCAAGAAGACCATTCACCTACACCTTATCAAGGGCCATTAGGAATGGGCAATAAATGCTAGCCTAGCTAGCGAAACCCACGTCTCGTAAATGAATAAGAAAACACACTGGTTTCTGTTAGATCAACATGGTCTTTGAATCTGTCCAAGGGTTTCAGAAATGTCACGTCTAAATTTCACACTTCCCTTTAATTGTCCCCTTTCCTTTAAGTTTCATCCTAAGCAATTTTTTGCCCACTATTCCCAGAACTGCCTTGCACCAGTCCCGAGCCTTCACCTGGAAATACACAGCTGATCTAATCTGGAGACACTGGGCGCACATTCATCTCAATTTGTCCAAACTCCACAAATATCCATTCAGGGACAAACTGCATCAATAGCCAAAGGCATAACTCAAATGGCAGCATCATTTACATAGTGTTTCAAATCAAAAGGAATGTCCCACGGCGGATTCACAGGCACTTTATAAAACAAAGGGAAGGTTTTTAAGGAGTGTCTTAAAGGAGAAAAGTGAGGTCGAGAGGCAGAGAATTTAGGGAGGGAACTCCAGAGCTTGTGTCCCGGCTGCCAATGGTGGAACGATTAAAATCGGCCAGAAATAGAGGAGCTCGGAGATCTCAAATGGTTGTGAGGTTGGAGGAGATTACAGAGATAGGGAGGGGTGAGGCCATGGATGGATTTGAAAAGAAGACGTTGCTTGGCTGGAGAGCCAGTGAAGGTTCGCGAGCACAGGGGGGGGGGGGGGGGGGGGGGTGATAGGGACTCGCTGTGAGTTATAACGTGGACAGCAAAGTAGATTATTGGAGGCCAGCCAGGAGGACACAGGAATGGTTGAGCAGGGAGGTGACAAAGGAAGAATTAGGGTTTCAGCAGCGAATGAGCTGAGGCGGGGTAAATCGAGTGATGTCACAGAGGCGGAAATAGACAGGCTTAGTGATGGCATCGATACAAAGTTGAAAGTTCATCTCGGAGTCAAATGTGACACCCAGTTTGAGAACAGACTGGCTGAATCTCAGACTTTTGCCAGGGAGAGGGCTGAAAGCCCGGAGGGGTGGGGTTTGGAGCGCGGACCAGAAACATGAATATCTTCAGTCTATCCAATAGCGTATTGGAGAACATTATTGCTCAACCAGTATTGAATGTCGGCATTGAGGTACAGTGGTTAGCACTGTTGCTTCACCGCGCTAGGGTCCCGGGTTCGATTCCCGGTTTGGGTCACTGTCTGTGTGGAGTCTGCACATTCTCCCCGTGTCTGCGTGGGTTTCCTCCGGGGGCTCCGGTTTCCTCCCACAAGTCCTGAAAGACGTGCTGTTGGGTAATTTGGACATTCTGAATTCTCCCTCTGTGTACCCGAACAGGCGCCGGAGTGTGGCGACTAGGGACTTTTCACAGTCACTTCATTGCAGTGTTAATGTGAGCCTACTTGTGACAATAAAGATTATTATAAGCAGTCCGTTAATTTATTCCGCAGATACGGAGAAGGAAAAGGAGGGGTCGGGAAGGGGTGTATGGGGACGAGGGGTGGGTGGGTTAAGGGAGGTGGGGAGGGTTGTGAGAGGGGAGGTAAGGGAAAGGAAGGAGAGGGTTGTTACAGCCAATCTGTTACCCCCGTTCTCACCCGGTGTCCATACACATACTTTCCACTGGCCAGTAATCAGAGGCAGGAACCTGGGCTGATTCGCTCCTTCCCAGTCGGGTGCAACATTTATTGCAATAAATCGCTCAGCACATCCCTGGAATGAACGTGGGTATATCTAGCCCTCCTTTCATTTGGAGTCCTGTCACTGAGCAGCTTTCGCCTCCCACAAAAACCTTCATTAACTTGATCACAGAAAGTGGTATGATTAGCTGTCCTCTGATTGGTCAATTTTATCATGCGACAATTGGGCTATTGTGTAAGAGGGGAAATTATAAATGACAGTTTTCTGGTCAAGAGATCAGTCTGAGTGGCCAGGGAGCATGCGCGAATTAGCTTCTTTTGAGAATTTACCTTGACAGAGAGTACAAGCTTGAGGTGTAACTGGCCTCTCGTGAAATTTGAAGCATTAAGGCACTAAAGTGTCTGTGCCAGGACTTAATGAGCTTTGAAGAGAAAACGGTTCTGCTTTGAGGGTTGTGTTGGCATCTGTAGAAGGGACTTTAGTTGGCGGATTAGTTGCCTTAATACTCTGTATTCATTTTAACCAGCAGCTCGACTATATTTCATGGAAATAGGCACTTGGCAAAGCATGATGGATATTTAGCCTTATTTCAGTCAAGAGGTTCTGTATGAAACAGTCAGAAGGTCATACAATGTGAACAAGCGTACAGCTGCACATTGTTTTGCTGACAGCATGCAATTATTATTTTTCTTAGACAAGGAGCCCAAGGCCTGTTATCAAAATCTAACTCCGGCCTGCTCATTTTTCTGTCTCTTGCTAATCTAAAGAATGCTTCTTGTCCTAGATATTGCTTATTGTATCATCTAAATCGCCTGCCTTTACCTATGTAAAGCGGGGACGTTTCGAATGACTGTGGTCTCTCCAATCCCCCCACAAACTTTGTGTTCATTAAAGGACCTTTGGTGAAAACTCGAAGTGCTGACTTATAATTTCTTCGACAAATTGGCGTCGCCGTGCAGTTTCCCGCATTTAACGGGAAATTTAATTCTCAGCTGAAAGGGAGAGAACCATAGCGCGACCCCAGCTGAAAGGGGGGTCTGCGGCTCGGCAGCCTTAATTACTGGCCAGTGACTCATGCTTGGAGAGTTATCTTAATTAATAAATTACTGATAGAGGCATGAGAAGAAAAAAGGTGCCTTAGAGACCAAAAATAAACTGAACAATCAACAGGCTTTGAGATTCGCAAAAGGATAAAACCGGTGTGCGCTCCCTGTAGTATTTGTAAATGATTTACGCGGGTCGTTGTTATTGTTATATGTATATGCTCTAAAGTATTTTTCAGAAGGAATGATGAGCAATAAATTCGACGCCCTCTCACGGGTTTTCCCGAAGCCTTGGTGAAGTCATTCGGAGCGAGAAAGAAGGTGAACTCCTTAAAGAAGACAAATAAGGCAGTCAAAATGAGGAAGAAAATGAAAAGAAACAATTGTAAAACAACGGAATGAGGTAGGAAAACCTATATGTCTCCCCCCCCCCCCCAATAGGAATCTAATGAAGCTGACCCCCTCTTGGAAAAAAAAACACGGGAGTAAAAAGTAAAAGTAAACAGGATATTAAGGTAAAAGGATATTAGGGGCTGGTTTAGCACACTGGGCTAAGGCACTGGCTTTTAAAGCAGACCAAGGCAGGCCAGCAGCACGGTTCAATTCACGTACCAGCCTCCCCGAACAGGCGCCGGAATGTGGCGACTAGGGGCTTTTCACAGTAACTTAATTGAAGCCTACTCGTGACAATAAGTGATTTTCATTTCATTTCATTTTCATTAAAAGCGTAACAGATGGGTTCCTGTCGAAAAGGGAATTCATATTTGTCTGTAGCCGTGAGATAAGGCTAGTGGTTAACTGTGATATTTGTGAGCTGTGAGAATCTGTGTGTTTTGTTTAACCAATTAATTTTAGTAAAAGCATGAAGTGCTAAGTGGGTTGTATTTTTTATCGTCTGTCATTGTGAGTTCGAGATTATAACTTAAGTGATTTTTGTTGAGATTTCTCTAATGCACTGAAACATTGGAAATTAAAATGAGTTTAAAAGAAAGGAAATGCCTTTACGAATAAAAGTAATTGCATATGAATAAGTTTTTAGATTATGTGAAAAGGCGTAATTCCAAGTTCTCCACCCCCTTAGGTTCTGCAGGAAACATTAACCATTTCAGCAGACAGTTGACCTTTTCTGAATTGACAAAGAAAAATATATGTCTCTAAGAATAGCCAATGGCTGTAAAATCAATCATTGGAAATTGACTTAAATGTGTGGTACTTATAGCCCCCTCCCAGGGGATGTTTCGCTGCTTCTAAAATACTCTTCTGGTGCATCTTGGCCAGCTTTGAAGGATGGGATTTCAGTCCCACCCGGCATAAATGGGGGCTGGGTTCCCAATAATGATAATCATTTGAATGAAGGAAATGAGTCCCTTGAACACTGGTTAGCAAATAGAGGGAAAGAGGCTCTCAGGCAAGGGGCCAAGAAGCATTTAACCCCCAGGAAGGATGTACCCCACCGAGCGACACCTTCCTCTATTAGGCAGACAGACACTCTGCAAATTAGGAGCAGTAATACATTGCATTGATAATGGAATGTTTATAGAACTGTCTCAGGATGAGCAGGCATACAATTTACAAATGCAAAGTCACGTAGGAAAGCAGAGCTCATTGCCTATCATTCCTTTTTATTTTTCGGTGTTGTGGGATTAGGAATGTTAGTACTGTTGACCCATAGTCAGAGGGACCTTTTTAGGATGGGTTTAACTTCAGAACCTCATTTAACATTGGCCGTAAGACATCCCGCTCAGGCAAAGCAAATAGGAGAAGTGATCAAAGAGGCCAAAGGAAAAAAGTAATGCATGGGATTTATATTGAAATGGACGGACAAAATTACCTGATAGAATTTTATGGCAAACAGGAGGGCAAAGTGACCTGGAAAGAGGAGCAATGGCCCGCTACATTTGAAAGACAACAACCTCCTGGAGAGAGCCATCATTTACTCCCTTCAGTCCTGGCCCAGGTACTGGCACATCTATGGGTCCAACATAAAAGTCATGTTGGAAAAGTACATTCTGCCCCAGCGCATAGGGTGCAGTTACAGAAGAACGTTGCCCTGCCCTGCTTAAAACTATACTGGTTGGCACCGGAAGCAGAAAAAGGGATAGAGGGAGTGATCAATGCACTATTACAGCAAGGGATGCTAAAGAGAACACAAAGCCCCTGTAACACCCATATACTCCCCATTTCAAAGGTAGGAAGACCCAACGACTGGTGATTTGGACAAGATCTCAGAGCCATCAATAAAATTGTTATCACTATTGCTCCATTGGTGTCGGACACAAATGTCATTTTGTCTTCCATACCACCAACAACGGATACTTTCTCAGCCTTTTTCTCCATTCCATTGCACCCAGAAAGTCAATATCTATTTGCCTTTACATATCGGAATCAACAGTATTAGAAGAGACTTGGACGAGTGCCAGTTGTCTGCAGGCTCAACATTCCCTCAATATGATGACAATTTATTGATAGCCTCAGAGGGAGGGGCAGTTTGTCAACAGAATACCCTTTTGTTATTAGCACATCTGGCAGAAAGAGGGCAACTGCAATTCTGTCAGGAGACAGTTCAGTATCTGGGATTTCAGCTGAAGCAAGGACAGCGGAGGCTTGGGTCTGAAAGTGTACAGGCTGTAGTAAGGGTTCCAACCCCACACACGGAAAAGGAAACCCTTACCTTCCTCAGCATGGTGGGCTACTGCAGGCAGTGGATACCGAACTATAGAGAGATGGACGCAGTACTGCGCGAGGCTACCCTACAGGACGCCCCTTCAGTTGTTATCTGGATCCCAGAGAGGGGGCAAGCATTTTGTAACTTGAAACAAGCTATGATTAGTGCCCCTGCCTTGGGACTCCCTAATTTCAGCAAGCTCTTTACTCTTTATGTGAATGAAGAAGGGTGATTTTCAACAAGGGCCCTGGTGCAAGAGCATTGAGGAGGGAAAAGACCCCTTGCCTATTACTCGGTGACCCTATGTGCTGTGGTAAAGGGTATGCCAAGTTGCTTAAGAGCAGTAGCAGCCACGGCGGCCATAGTAGAAAGGCCAGTGTCCCTTGTACTCGACCACGTGTACAGTGTTGGTTCCTCGTTCTGTTTTGCTGCTGCTTAATTCATCCGCAATGCAGCATTTTACTGTGGCTCGACGCACTGGGCACGAAGTTATCCTCTCTAAAACCAACTTTACCGACAAGCAAGTGCCAGCTGTCAATCCTGCTACACTCTTGCTCGCGCCTTCAGAAGCAGAACGTATGTATGATCATGACTGTTTACAATTGGTTGAAGCCACCACAACCCCTCGACCTGATTTATTGAGTCACCCACTAGAAAATCCAGACATCATCTTTTTCACCGATGGGTCAGCAAACTGACCAAATGATATGACCCTCCTGACCGGCTATGCAACAGTAACTCCATTCAAGGTAGTGGAAGCTTTTGCTCTGCCTCCGGGAACTTCTGCTCAAGCAGCCGAATAGTTTGCCCTTACTAAAGCATGTATTCTAGCTAAAAATAAACAGTCAATATTTATACTGATTCCCAATCCGCTTTGGGGTAGTACATGATTTTGGCCAATTATGGCACTAATTATGGACCAACCAATTAAACATGCAAAATTGGTTTTAAATTTACTGGATGCTGTTCAGCTGCCCAGCAAGGCAGCCGTTTTAAAGTGTGAAGCGCAGACTACTGCAGACGATGAAGTCTCATGCGGCAATAGATTTGCTGATAAAAGAGCGAAGGAAGTGGCTCTCAAACAGCAGCCACAACTACCAGCTGCTGCAGTTGAACTTTGTTTGGTTAACAGAACCAAAGTTAAAACAGGCACAGGAGAAAGCCTCGCTACAGGAGCATCGCTCTTGGCTAAAAGTGGGTTGCTATCAAGACAATCATCAAATCTGGATCCACCCAGATACCCGCACAGTATGCCCCAGAAGTCTGTTTTTGCCAGTATGTCACCTTGCCCATGGGCAGGCTCATGTGGGCAAAGGAGGAATGACACATGCCATATGTCAACAATGGTGTGCTCGAGGTATTACGGTAACAATTGAAAAAGTTGCCAGCACTTGTATGATTTGTCAAAGGAGTAATCGGTGATAGTGGACATGTTTTCCCGGTGGGTAGAGGCTTTTCCAACCAAAAGAGATGATGCGAGAACAGTGGTAAATATTCTGTTAAAGGAAATAATACCGAGGTTTGGGATACTAATGGGTATTAACAGTGACAGGGAAACTCATTTCTCTAGCAAATTGGCCAAAGCCCTCACAGAAGCCATGGGATTTGATTGGAAATTGCATATACCATATCAGCGACAATCCTCAGGAATGGTGGAAAAGGCAGATGGAATAATTAAAACTGCAGTTACAAAAGTGTGTCAACATAATGGGCTGCTATGTCCTGATGCCATACCCATAGCAACGTCTGCCCTGAGAATTCAAAGAAATCGTAATACAGGTTTAATCCCGTATGAGAGATTAATGGAACGTCCCATGACAACTGGGCAGCACGGTAGCATTGTGGATAGCACAATCGCTTCACAGCTCCAGGGTCCCAGGTTCGATTCCGGCTTGGGTCACTGTCTGTGCGGAGTCTGCACATCCTCCCCGTGTCTGCGTGGGTTTCCTCCGGGTGCTCCGGTTTCCTCCCACAGTCGAAAGATGTGCAAGTTAGGTGGATTGGCCATGATAAATTGCCCTTAGTGTCCAAAATTGCCCTTAGTGTTGGGTGGGGCTACTGGGTTATGGGGATAGGGTGGAGGTGTTGACCTTGGGTAGGATGCTCTTTCCAAGAGCCGGTGCAGACTCGATGGGCCGAATGGCCTCCTTCCGCACTGTAAATTCTGTGTATGTAAACTGGAACTAAACCCCCAGTGACTCCAGCAGTAGTAGCCTTAATATGGGCAGATGAGGCTTCACTAAAATATGTCCGGGCCATGTGTGAAACCGCTGAAGAAAAAAAAACATGAAAAGGTGCGACAGGCTCAGATACATCGAAAAGAGGGAAATACACACCCTTTAAACCTGGAGATCTTGTGCATGTGAAAGCACTAAATAAAGATAATTTTTCTCCTAGGTGGAATGGACCCTACCAAGTTCTGCTAACAACCCAAACAGCCGTTAAAGTAAAAAAAAAGCCAGATGGGATCCACGCAACTCGGTGTAAACTACATCATTCGGAACTTTGAGAGTACTAGGGAAACGCTGACCTGAAGAGAATGACGGCGTTGATGTTTTTACATTATCATATTAATCCAACATCATGTAGAGGGTAAACTGCTCACTAACACCTTGATATGCATGTCACACTCATACTCAGAGAGGGTAAATAAATCCAATTGTTGGGTTTGTACACAAATTCCCAGATGCTTGGGGGAGGGCACCCCCATGCGACCCATCCCATTCACCAGTAACGAGATAGCAGAATGGGCCCTAAGACAGAATAATAGAGGGCATGGGGAAGATACACAGGATATGTTAGATTGGAGATCAGCTGGATACAATATGAACAGGTTTAAAGGTTGGTGGTGGCCTAGATTTAATATGACATGCCAGCCGCCCTGTTTGATCCTCCCCAATTATACTGGAGTCCCAAAGGGTAGTATATGCTTTAGGAAACATAAAACATATGGGACCTACCCAGTCGGCACGAGTCAGTGCGACCAGACCTTGAATCGGCAACCCCCTATTCTCCGCCTTACAGTTAAAGAGCGATTCATCTTTGACTGGTCAGCGGTTGAAAATCGAACTAGTGGCGGTCCCTGGGGAGGGGATCCGATCAGACTAATGATGACGAATAATAAAAGAAACTTGACCGCACGTATCTAACGGCACGTATTTTATCTGTGGCCATAAGGCGTACCCTTGGTTCCCAGAAAATTGGGAAGCCTCCTGCTATTTGGGATATGTAGTCCCTTATTGATGAGACCATCAATTCACGAGTCACGTGCTTTAAGATATGAACAGTGGTTTTAATCTACTTACAACAGAGCCAGCCTGTAACACGATGAACTCTGGATGAACTGGTCGGCTGGCTCTTGGCATCAATCTTTTATACTGCAGTCCAGGGGGAGGAGCCGTGGGCGGAGCCAAGGGTGGAGCCCTGTACAAACTCCTATACATTCCCAGTGCTACTCCCCCTAGTGGTAGGGCAATGCAACTGCTCGTATGTCGAGCTTAGAGTGACATGGTATAATATGTATTACAGTGTAAATTACATTCACCACACTTATGTACATTACGTTCAGCAACTGCAGTACCATCTCCATCACAGGACGACACAAAGTATTATTACATGGTCACAAATGCTGGGAATAATGATACCACCATTAGGAATAGCCACTAATGCATACGAACTATGCGAATTACGAGACATCCTTGAGCGGGTAGCTAATGACACTGCGGAAGCTGTTAACCAGATAGAAACTGAGATGGTTGCTATAAGAGCGGTTGCCCTGCAGAATAGGATGGCCCTTGATTTCTTGTCAGCTGTAAAGGGAGGTACTTGTCCCTGATTGGCCGTGACTGCTGCACATACATCCCTGATAACTCAGAGAAAATTGATAACCTGGTGGATCGCATTCGTAGAGCGGTAGCACGATTGCATGAGGATGGGATGGGACTTTGGCTTTGGGTGGTTGGGAACATTAGGACAGAGGACTGTGATTTGGATTCTAATCATCGTTGTAATCCTGATTGTCGTATGGTTACTGTTTAAATGTTGCACGGGATGTTGTCAGGGCACGGGGGGGGGGGGGCGGGGGGGGGGGGGTGACTATGCCAGCATTGCCTCCGTGGTTCCAGCAACTTAACAATCAGGTGCCTGTCATACGTCTATTCCCCTTACATTATAGCCCACCCTTTGCTGCTGAGGATACTGTAATGTACTAACAATGTGTTGATCATAAAATCAACAAGGAGGGAATTGTAGAAGGGACTTTAGTTTGCGGATTAGTTGCCTTAATACCCTGTCTTCATTTTAACCAGCTGTTTGACTATATTTCATGGAAATAGGCACTTGGCAAAGCATGATGGATATTTAGCTTTATTTTAGTCAAGAAGTTCTGTATGAAACAGTCAGAAGGTCATACAATGTGAACAAGCATACAGCTGCACATTGTTTTGCTGACAGCATGCAATTATTATTTTTCTTAGACAAGGAGCCCAAGGCCTGTTATCAAAATCTAACTCCGGCCTGCTCATTTTTCTGTCTCTTGCTAATCTAAAGAATGTTTTCTGTCCTAGATATTGCTGACTGTATCATCTAAATCGCCTGCCTTTACCTATGTAAAGCGGGGACGTTTCGAATGACTGTGGTCTCTCCAATCCCCCCACAAACTTTGTGTTAATTAAAGGACATTTGGCAAAAAACTCAAAGTGCTGACTTCTAATTTCTTCGACAGCATCTCAGACGTTTATCTATTCCACCAACGTTTACGAATGTGGTCAACATAGTGATAGCGACCAGATAAACTGTATTTTGTCATGGAGATTGAGGGACGAATCTTGGCCTGGACACCAGAGCTAACCACCTGCTCTTGTTGGAAAATTGGTGAAGTGAGTTGGTGACGAGGGAGCTGAAACCTGCGGCTGTCTCTCTTTCCTTACTTACTTTGTGGGGAGCCATGATGAGGATGGGTGGATGGGTGCACTAACCGCGCCCCCCCCCCCCCCCCCCCCCCCCCGCCCAGCCAGGATCTTGAGGTTCTCTTGGAAGGCCCCTGGCTCCAGATGCCAGCCATGTGATTCTCCATCACTTCACTGCCCAGTGGCAAGTCAGCAGAAGCAGTGAATCAGCTTTTAATTCACATCCCAGATCAAACGCCCAAATCAGGACCTGAAACTAAAATCCTGTGGCCCACAGGGGCCTGGTGCTGAGGAGAATGGGTCGATACTCACGAGAGCTTAGAAGAATGAGAGATGGGGGTTGTTTTTATTTATTTTTTTACAGGATGAGGACTTCGCTGGCTAGACCAGCATTTGTTGACCATCTCTAATTGTCCTTGAGAAGGTGGTGGTGAGCTGCATTCTTGAACCCCTGCTGTCCACCTGGTGTAGGTACACCCACAGCGCTGTTAGCAAGAGAGTTTCAGGAATTTGACCGAGTGACAGTGAAGGAACGGCCAACATGTTTCCAAGTCAGGATGGTGAGTGACTTGGAAGGCAATTAGTTGGTGATGGTGTAACCATGAATCTGCTGCCCTTGTCCTTCTTGGTCGTCGAGATCGCAGGTTTGTATAGTACTGTTGAAGGATCCTTGGTGAAGTACTGCAGTGCATCTTGTAGATGGTACATACAGTAGCCACTGTGTATCAGTGATGGAGGAAGTGAATATTTAAGGTGGCGGATGTGATATAAAAGGTTAATTGATGGGATATGGTTTTTTTTAAGTAAACATTTTATTGAGGTATTTTTGGTTTTACAACAACAAAATAAACAATGTACATGAAACTATAAACATAGTACAAAAGCCGTCTCCCTGCCTTACAGGTCCCACCTTTATTAACCCCCTACTCGAAGCTAAACTAACCCCCCGCCCCCTTCTGCTGACGATTAATTTTCCGCAAAGAAGTAAACGAACGGTTGCCACCTCCGGGCGAACCCTAACAGTGACCCTCTCATGGCGAACTTGATTTTCTCCAGCAGAGAAAGCTAGCCATGTCCGATAGCCAGGTCTCCGACTTCGGGGGCTTTGAGTCCCTCCAAGCTAATAGTATCCGTCTCCGGGCTACCAGGGAAGCAAAGGCCAGAATGTCTGCCTCTTTCTCCTCCTGGATTCCCGGATCTTCCGACACTCCGAAAATTGTCACCTCTGGACTCAGTGCCACCCTTGTTTTTAACACTGTGGACATGGCATCTGCAAACCCCTGCCAGAATCCCCTAAGCTTCGGACATGTCCAGAATATGTGGACATGGTTCGCTGGCCCTCCGCACACTTTGCCCACCCCTCTACCCCAAAGAATCTTCTCATCCGGGCTACTGTCATGTCAGCCAGGTGAACGACCTTGAATTCTATCAGGCTGAGCCTGGCACGTTTTGTGGACGCGTTAACTCTACTCAACGCGTCCGCCCATAGACCATCCTCTATCTCTCCTCCCAACTCCTCCTCCCACTTCGCTTCAGCTCCTCGGTCTGCGTCTCCTCTGATCCCATAAGTTCCTTGTAAATGTCAGAGATCCTCCCCTCTCCTACCCACCCTCTGGAAACCACTCTGTCCTGAATCCCCCTTAGCGGTAGGAGCAGGAAGGTTGAAACCAGTCTACGTAGGAAGTCCCTCACCTGCAGATACCCAAATTTGTTTGCCCTCGCCAACCCAAACTTCTCCTCCAGAACCCTCATACTCGGAAAGCTCCCCCCTATAAACATATCCCCCACCCTCTCAATCCCTGCTCGCCACCATCTCCGGAACCCCCCATCCATACATCCCGGGCAACCCGGTGATTATTACAGATTGGAGACCAAACCGATGCTCCATCTGCTCCCACGTGCCTCCTCTCAGAGCACTTGCCAGCAGCTCTATAGCTAGCGCAAACAACAGTGGGAAGAGGGGGCATCCCTGTCTCGTCCCCCGGTGCAGTCTAGAGTAGTCCGATGTTGTCCTGTCCATCCGTACGCTTGCCACAGGAGCCTGATACAGCAACCTGGCCCAGTCAATAAAGCCTCGCCCAAATCCAAACCGTCCCAGTACCTCCCACAGATAATCCCATTCCAACCGATCAAAAGCCTTTTCTGCATCCATTGCGATCACTACCTCCACCTCCCTACCTTCCAGGGGCATCATGATCACGTTTAACAACCTTCTTACATTGGCCACCAACTGCCGACCCTTAACAAACCCCGTCTGGAACACAATAATGACCGGAACACAATCCTCAATCCTGGAGGACAGAATTTTGGCCAGCAGTTTGGCGTCCACATTCAACAGGGATATCGGCCTGTAGGACCCACACAGCTCCGGGTTCTTGTCCCGCTTAAGGATCAGTGAAATCGTGGCCTGTGACATCGTCGGGGGCAGCACCCCTCTTTCCCTTGCCTCACTGACCATCCTCATCAACAATGGTCCCAATATAGAACATAGAACAGTACAGCACAGAACAGGCCCTTCGGCCCTCGATGTTGTGCCGAGCAATGATCACCCTACTTAAACCCACGTAACCCGTATACCCGTAACCCAACAATCCCCCCCATTAACCTTACACTACGGGCAATTTATCATGGCCAATCCACCTAACCCGCACATCTTTGGACTGTGGGAGGAAACCGGAGCACCCGGAGGAAACCTACGCACACACGGGGAGGACGTGCAGACTCCACACAGACAGTGACCCAGCCGGGAATCGAACCTGGGACCCTGGAGCTGTGAAGCATTGATGCTAACCACCATGCTACCATGAGGCCCTAAATATCCCAGAGAGCTTTTTATAGAACTCCACTGGGTACCCGTCTTTACCCGACTGCATGGCCTTCAGACGCTTCACTATCTCTTCCAACCCTATCGGGGCCCCCAGCCCTTCTACCAGCTCCCCGTCCACCTTTGGGATATTCAGCCCCTCCAAAGAAGTGCCTCATTCCCTCCGGCCCCTTTGGGGGATCCTACTGTAGAAATCCCTAAACACCTTATTCACCCCTGCTGTTTCTCCAACCAGGTTCCTATCTCCATCATTTACTTTCCCTATCTCCCTTGCTGCCTCCCTCTTTCTAAGCTGCAGTGCAAGCATTCTGCTGGCCTCCTCCCCATGCTCATAGATCGCCCCCCCCCCTCGCCTTTCTCAGCTGCTCCACCATCCCCTCCCTGTGGTTAACAAGCCAAACTCCACCTATAGCCTCCGCTGTTCCCTTAAAAGCCCTGCCTACGGGGTCTCTGCATACCTCCCATCGATCTGTAGTATCTCCTTTACCAGTCGGCCCGTTTCTGCCCTGTCCACCCTCGATATGGGCCCGTATCGAGATCAGCTCCCCTCTGACCACCGCCTTCAGTGCTTCCCAGACCATCGCTGCTGAGATTTCCCCCGTGTCATTGACCTGCAGGTAGTTCTGAACACATTTCCTCAGCCGCTCGCACACTCCTTTGTCAGCCAAAAGTCCCACATCTAACCTCCATTGTGGGCCCTAGTGACTGTCTTTATTAACCTGTAGGTCAACCCAGTGCAGGGCATAGTCTGAGATTGTGATCGTCGAGTACCCCGTATCCACCACCCCCGTCAGTAGAGCCCCTGCTCACAATAAAGAAATCAATCCGGGAGTACACTTTATGCACATGTGAGTAGAAGGAGAACTTACTCTTGGCTGCCCAAATCTCCATGGGTCCACCCCCCCCCCGCCCCCCCCCCCACCCCCCCCCCCCCCCCCCCCTGCCATTCTGCTCCAGGAACCCTTTTAGTTCCTTTGCCATTGCTGGCACCCTGCCCATTTTTGAGGTTGACATGTCCAAGCCAGGGTCAATAACTGTGTGGAAGCCCCCTGCCCATGACCAACCTGTGCGAATCCAGGTCCGGTATCTTCCCCAGCATCCTCTTTATAAACTCCACATCATCCCAATTTGGCGCATACACATTTACTAATACCACCTGCACCCCCTCCAGTTTCCCACTGACCATAATGTACCGCCTCCAACATCCGAGACTATTCTACCCGCCTCAAACACCACCCGCTTATTGATCAGGATCGCAAACTCTCTAGTCTTCGAATCTAGTCCCGAGTGAAAGACCTGACTGACCCAGCCTTTCCTCAATCTAATCTGGTCAGTTACTCTAAGGTGCGCCTCCTGCAGCATTACCACGCCTGCCTTCAGTCCTCTCAGATGTACGGGCATGCGTGCCCTCTTGACCGGCCCATTTAGCCCTCGTACATTGCAGGTGATCAGCCTAGTTGGGGGGCTCATTGCCCCCCCTGCCCCCCCCCCCCCACCCCCCCCCACACCCCTCGCCGATCAGCCATCCCCTTTTTTGGGCCAGTCTCCAGCCTGTGCTCCGCATCTCCACCAGCTTGCCCCAGGCAGCCTACGCCCCCGACCTCCTCTTTGTCCCTTAGCAAAAGTCCCTCCCTCGCCAGCAGAACATTTCCCCCCCTCCCCCCTAGTAACAACACAATATAAATCGACCCCTTTGATAAAGCTAACATCTGCTCACCCCCCACTACACTTCCGTGAGCTAGCCCGCCCAGCTAGCTTGGTGGCCCCCACCCCTGGGGCCAGGATGTCTCCCACCTATTGTTACCTCCCCACCCCCACCCCCCACCTCCCACTCATACATACATATTCCAACGACAAACAATCCCAACACAATTGCCTGACGGAAAAAACAGGAAGAGAAAAAATGCTAACAAAGATCAAGTAAGAGATCCAAAATCTAAACAAACACACCTCCATCCCGTCTCCGTCTTTCTCCTCAGCCGCCCGGCAAGACGTGGTGGCTTGATCTTGCCGGGTGGCGGAGGGGAAAGAGTGCGGCCGTTTTGGACGCTGGCCCGACGATCGGTGGGCACCGATCGCCGGCCTGTCCCCTCCCGAGCACAGTCGTGGTGCTCCCGTGCCAATCGGACCCCTAGATGCCCCAAACGGGCACCTGGCGCCCGTTTCACGAATGCAGCGACCAGATGTGGTTGCTGCCGTGGTGAAACAGGCGTGAAGGGCCGGCCACTCGGCCCATCGGGCTCGGAGAATCGCCGTTCGCCGGGGGGCGTGAAAAATGTCGGGAGGCCCTCCCGCGATTCTCCCATGCCACGTGGGGAGTGGAGAATTCCGCCCATGACTTTGCAGCAAAGTTCAAAAGTTCTCAATCCACCAACAGTCCTTTTCTTTTCGCAAAGTCCAGCCCGTCCACAGGCAACTTGAAATAAAAGTGCTGTTCCTCAGACGTGACCCAGAGACGGGCCGGATACAACAGTCCGAACTTCTCCTTTTCTTAAAAAGGGTCAACCTGATCTGGTTAAAGCCCGCTCTTCTCCTGGCACCTCCGCACTCAGGGCCTGACAGATCTGAGGGGGGGGGGGGGGTCTCCCATTTGCGGCTTCCTCGCGAGTGCTCTGTGAGCCTTGTCCACCTCCAAGGGTCGGGAGAATGCCGCATCCCCCAGCAGCCTCTCGAACATGTCCGCTATGTATGCCCCAGCGTCCGCTCCTTCAGACCCCTCCGGGGGCCCAACGATTCTCAGGTTCTGCTGGCGGGACCTGTTCTCTAGGCCCTCCACCTTCTCCAGGAGCTTTTAATTGATGGGATATGTTAATATATGACGTAAATGATGATGTACTACTGACATCAGTCAGTTATGTATTGGGCTCTCTCTCTTACCGAGGAAAAATGTGCCTATTCTGTATCTTGTTCAGCTGCAGCATTAATAAACAAGGGTAAAGCAGATACTGGAGTGTGTCTGTAGTCTGTCTCTGTACCAAATCCAATGCTGAGAGTCCAAGGTGGATGGACACATCTCAGGACTCTGGAAAGGCAGGCAGGATATGCTCTGGCTGCAATCGAGGGAGGGGGGTTGATGTCAAGGAGGATGTCCCGGAGGTGATCAGCCAGCCTAGCTCTTTGCCAAGGAGGCCTCCAAGATCATCTTCTGTTCCAGCATCCGTTCGGTGGAGCTGGATGACACGTGCTCATGCTTCCTCTTCCCAAAGGTGCACAGAAATAGCCCAGTGCTCAGCAGCTTGAAAGGAGAGGGTGGCTCACTAAATTCACCGCAGTCTGACATTTTGATGATCAGCAAATCCTTTTATGCCACACTGTGTAACGTGAAGCTCACAGAAAGCATGGCCCCCAACAGTCCGTCCTGTCCTCTATCATGGAGGTCATAGTCGGCAGCGTGCGCAGGAGCCTGGACGTAGCACTGTATCTGGACAAGTTGACTAAGACACTCGAGAAGAGTAAAACTCCCGGAAGCGATGGCATACCAGCTGAGACGGATTAGATAATCCCAGGGAGTGAGGTCACTCAGCTCAAAGTCTAAGAGCAAGGCTATGTTCTTTTGAAACTGGGCTGTCCAGCCCATGTCCCCTTCGCTGTCTAGTCTAACGGCCTGAAAGTGTTGTGGAGGATGGGTCTGGCCGTTCCCAGTGTTGTGGAGGATGGGTCTGGCCGTTCCCAGTGTTGTGGAGGATGGGTCTGGCCGTTCCCAGTGTTGTGGAGGATGGGTCTGACTGTCCCCAGTGTTCTGAAGGATGGGTCTGGCCATTCCCAGTGTTGTGGAGGATGGGCCTGACTGTCCCCAGTGTTGTGGAGGATGGGTCTGACTGTCCCCAGTGTTGTGGAGGATGGGTCTGACTGTCCCCAGTGTTGTGGAGGATGGGTCTGACTGTCCCAGTGTTGTGGAGGATGGGTCTGACTGTCCCCAGTGTTGTGGAGGATGGGTCTGACTGTCCCAGTGTTGTGGAGGATGGGTCTGACTGTCCCCAGTGTTGTGGAGGATGGGTCTGACTGTCCCCAGTGTTGTGGAGGATGGGTCTGACTGTCCCTAGTGTTGTGAAGGATGGGTCTGACCGTCCCCAGTGTTGTGGAGGATGGGTCTGACCGTTCCCAGTGTTGTGGAGGATGGGTCTGACTGTCCCCAGTGTTGTGGAGGATGGGTCTGACTGTCCCCAGTGTTGTGGAGGATGGGTCTGACTGTCCCCAGTGTTGTGGAGGATGGGTCTGACTGTCCCCAGTGTTGTGAAGGATGGGTCTGACTGTCCCCAGTGTTGTGGAGGATGGGTCTGACTGTCCCTAGTGTTGTGAAGGATGGGTCTGACCGTCCCCAGTGTTGTGGAGGATGGGTCTGACCGTTCCCAGTGTTGTGGAGGATGGGTCTGACTGTCCCCAGTGTTGTGGAGGATGGGTCTGACTGTCCCCAGTGTTGTGGAGGATGGGTCTGACTGTCCCCAGTGTTGTGGAGGATGGGTCTGACTGTCCCCAGTGTTGTGGAGGATGGGTCTGACTGTCCCCAGTGTTGTGGAGGATGGGTCTGGCCGTTCCCAGTGTTGTGGAGGATGGGTCTGTCTGTCCCCAGTGTTGTGGAGGATGGGTCTGGCCGTTCCCAGTGTTGTGGAGGATGGGTCTGTCTGTCCCCAGTGTTGTGGAGGATGGGTCTGGCCGTTCCCAGTGTTGTGGAGGATGGGTCTGGCCGTTCCCAGTGTTGTGGAGGATGGGTCTGACCGTCCCCAGTGTTGTGGAGGATGGGTCTGACTGTCCCAGTGTTGTGAAGGATGGGTCTGGCCGTTCCCAGTGTTGTGGAGGATGGGTCTGGCCGTTCCCAGTGTTGTGGAGGATGGGTCTGGCCGTTCCCAGTGTTGTGGAGGATGGGTCTGGCCGTTCCCAGTGTTGTGGAGGATGGGTCTGACTGTCCCCAGTGTTGTGAAGGATGGGTCTGACTGTCCCCAGTGTTGTGGAGGATGGGTCTGACTGTCCCCAGTGTTGTGGAGGATGGGTCTGACTGTCCCCAGTTTTGAGGGGGATGGGTCTGACCGTCCCCAGTGTTGTGGAGGATGGGTCTGGCCGTTCCCAGTGTTGTGGAGGATGGGTCTGACTGTCCCCAGTTTTGAGGGGGATGGGTCTGACCGTCCCCAGTGTTGTGGAGGATGGGTCTGGCCGTTCCCAGTGTTGTGGAGGATGGGTCTGGCCGTTCCCAGTGTTGTGGAGGATGGGTCTGACTGTCCCCAGTGCGGGGAGAACGTGCAGACTCCGCAGAGACAGTGACCCAAGCGGGAATCGAACTTGGGACTCTGGAGCTGTGGAGCAACTGTGCTAACCACTGTGCTACCGTGCCCCCCTCCCCCTCCACAGGGACTCACTGTGGGGGTCTCTTTATTGAGGGTAGTTCCTTATTGTGGGGGTGTCTGGTGGGGGAGGGTGGGCAGGTCATGCATTGTGAGGAGGGTGACCCTCGGATGGGTTTTGGGGGCAATTCCCTTTAACCCTTTGGCCCACCGTGCGGTCCATCGTGTCCATTGGGAATCTCTAATCTCTTGTCGGCCTGGGCTCAGGCAATGTGGGTGAGTCACATCTGTCTCTGCTGCACACTTCATTGGAACACGAGAAGGCCATTCGGCCTCTCAAACCTTTCCTGCCAGTCAGTCAGATCATGGCTGAGCTGTGACCTCACTCCATATCAGACAAAAGGAAACTCGACCGCAGTGTCTCCTCGGAGAACTCACCAAATCAAAACAAAGCAGCTTGGAAACCCATTTGACTGTGATTACCTGTGGCAGCGTTGGGGGTTTAACGCGGGCCCCATCTCACAGGTTGGCCATTTGGTGGACGGCGAGTCAATTGGCTCTGATTTCCTCCTCACATCACCAATCTCTTTTCATAAACCTCCTGAGGCCACAGAGTGGGGGGGTGGGGGAGTGGGGTGGGGGGTGGGGGTGGGAGGGGGCTCCCCTCTCCCTCCTCAATCAGTCAGCTAAGTAACTGCAAAGGAGTGTTGTCCTCATTTGAATGGAAGTGGATCTGATTTGTGATGTTCCGTTGCTATGGTGACAGTGACAGATCCAACACTGATAGACACTGTGTCACTGTGAGGACTTAGAACCACTGCCCCCACCTTCTACTCTTCACACCTCAATACACCCGGCATGTCCCACCCCCTCCCCATCTCCTTTCCCTGGTTCAAACCTGGACTGTCACCCTCCACCCTCCTTTCCTCCACCCACCTCCCCTCATCCCCCCCCACTCGTCTTCTCTCCCCAGTTTTCTCTTCATGGCTTCGCCAATATGGATCTAATCCTGGCCTTCCCCAGAATGAGACCCTAGAACCCCATCTTCACTTTGGAGCGGAGAATATTTGGAGGAAAATAACCGAGGCGTTCAAAACGATGAGGGGTTTTAACAGAGTGGATTGGGTGAAATCTAAAGGCCACTCCGCGCCCGATTCGTGATGCGATGCAGCCGGTAAATCTCGCAAGAGGACCGTCGTGGGATTTACCCCACACGCCATGCCTCATAAGATCTAACGGGATCTCACGAGACATCGCGATCTGGATCCCGCCCACATAACTATCCTGCATTTTTATAGAATGATAGAATTTACAGTGCAGAAGGAGGCCATTCGGCCCATCGAGTCTGCACCGGCTCTTGCAAAGAACACCCTACTTCAGCGCACACTTCCCCCCTATCCCCGTAGCCCAGTAACCCCATCTAACCGGGGCAATTTATCTTGGCCAATCCACCTAACCTGCACATCTTTGGACTGTGGGAGGAAACCGGAGCACCCGGAGGAAACCCACGCAGACACGGGGAGGATGTGCAGACTCCGCACAGACAGTGACCCAAGCCGGAATCGAACCTGGGACCCTGGAGCTGTGAAGCAACAGTGCTAACCACTGTGCTACCGTGCTGCCCATATTGAAATGCTGTAGTAAGAAGCACTTTGATGTACACTCGCAGGAGCTTCCCAAGCCACGGGATCTAACCCCCGTGTCTCGGAGATCACGGCCGGGTACCGTTTCATACTGCTCTTCACAGAGACCAGACACACCGGCAACTGGGGGGATTCTGGGTAGGGTAGTACCCTGGGCACCCCGGCAACGCAAGCCTGGCACTCTGGCACCAAGCCTGGTGACATTTTGCTTGTAGTGGGGATTGGGCCAGGGGTGCCCTCCCCTTATTAGAGGAGGTGTGGGGCTTGATGACCCCCTTACAGGTGAGTTGCGGTGTTGGGGGGGGGGGGGGGGGCTCCGGGGATATAGGGGTCATATTGGGGGGTGATCTCGATATCGGGGCACCACTTCCTGCACTGGCAAGCGGAGTTCTGATGAGAGAACACTTTCCGAGAGTCATCGCAGGCCCGATAGACCCAGTGATTCGACAAGACTTGTTTATCTGATGGTGGTGGTGAAAGGCAGCAGGTCACCTGAACTGTGGTTAGAGTCACATGGCCTCATTCTCCGGTGAGCTTAAACAGAAACTGGCGTCTTTCTGACGTTGTGTTAGGTACACTGGTCTAACACAGGCTGCAACTGGGTGCAGCTTAGATCAAAAAGATTCTCCAGACATTGAAGTTAGTTCAATCAGGTTTATTGAACGAATAGCACAGTTAGCACAGTTTCTGTGAGTTCGACTCTCTGCTAACTTAAGTGTGGTTACTCTGTCTGACTGAACCAGACTAGCTCTTAGCCACGTGCTGGAGGCGTGAGATTGTAACAACACGCTTGGCTGACTCTCTAGATGTTCATCAGCGGAAAGAGGCGGAGTGTAAGTGCCTCGTGTCTTTTACAGTCAGATCCCACCCGCGAGTGTCCTGCCTGCTTATTGGTCATGTCCTGTTCTCTGTGTCCATTAGCTGCTTGTCTATGCCTGCCTGTATATCATTATGTGTGTGTCTGCATATCATGACATCTGACAGGGCCTAATATTAAAATCTGCCCTCGTACTCCCACCTGCACCCACCTTGAATATCATGGTTGATGAGCAAATTGGAAGAGGAGGAGGCCATCCAGTCCTTTATACCTGGTTCACTATTCAGTACGATCGTGTCTGAACTGCACCTGAACTCCCTCCGCCCATCCTGGCTCCAAACCCTGAATATCCTTGCCAGACAGAAATCTATCTGTGTTAACATTTCAGGTCCAGTATGCCTCTACTGTTCCACACATTCTGTTTTCATTTCAGATTTCCAGCAGCCCAAGTATTTTGCTTTTATTATAAATCTTATCGTTCTCCGTTTTGAAAATTTCAATGGATCTGCAACCCCAGTGTTTCAAATTTCCACTGCCTTTCTGCACCGAGAAACGCTTCGTGACATGACCCTTGGTTGGTCCGGCTCGTAACGTAAGCCGGTAACGTAACGTAAGTCCCCTTCCGCTGGACTCCCCCTCCCCCACCAGAGGAAATGTTCCTCCAGAAACCCACTCATCATCCCAAACATCTCGAGTAGCTCACCCCCTAATCTTCCAGTCTACAAGTACATGCAAGCTATAATCATAATTTAACCCTTTAGTAATACTAAAAGGAATAAAACTGGAGGTGTTAAGATTCAAAACAGAGGCAAAAAAACCAACATAAGTGTACTTTACCTGAATGGTCGTAGTATTTGGAATAAAGTAAATGAGTTGATGGCACAAATCATCGTGAATGACTATGATTTAGTGGCCATTACTGAAACATGGTTAAAGGATGGTCACGACTGGGAGTTACATATCCGAGGGTATCAAACTATTCAGAAGGACAGAGTGGATGGTAAGGGAGGTGGTGTAGCTCTGTTATTTAAGGATGACATCCGGGCAATAGTAAGGGATGACATCGGTGCTATGGAGGATAAAGTTGAATCCATTTGGGTGGAAATCAGGAATAGTAAGGCGAAAAAGTCACTGATAGGAGTAGTCTATCAGCCACCAATAGTAACGTTATGGTGGGGCAGGCAATAAACAAATAAATAACTGATGCATGTAGAAATGGTACAGTAGTTATCATGGGGGATTTTAATCTACATGTCGATTGGCTTAACCAGGTCGGTCAAGGCAACCTTGAGGAGGAGTTTATAGAATGTATCCGTGATAGTTTCCTAGAACAGTATGTAATAGAACCTACGAGGGAACAAGCGGTCCTAGATTTTGTCCTGTGTAATGAGACAGGATTGATTAATGATCTCATAGTTAGGGATCCTCTCGGAAGGAGCGATCACAATATGGTGGAATTTAAAATACAGATGGAGGGTGAGAAGGTAAAATCAAATGCTAGTGTTTTGTGTTTAAACAAAGGAGATTACAATGGGATGAGAGAAGAACTAGCTAAGGTAGACTGGGAGCTAAGACTTTATGGTGGAACAGTTGAGGAACAGTGGCGAACCTTCCAAGCGATTTTTCACAGTGCTCTGCAAAGGTTTATACCAACAAAAGGAAGGACGGAGAAAGAGGGGAAA
>NC_052152.1:207626457-207630996 GCF_902713615.1 Scyliorhinus canicula | reverse complement strand
TCCCACCCGCGAGTGTCCTGCCTGCTTATTGGTCATGTCCTGTTCTCTGTGTCCATTAGCTGCTTGTCTATGCCTGCCTGTATATCATTATGTGTGTGTCTGCATATCATGACATCTGACAGGGCCTAATATTAAAATCTGCCCTCGTACTCCCACCTGCACCCACCTTGAATATCATGGTTGATGAGCAAATTGGAAGAGGAGGAGGCCATCCAGTCCTTTATACCTGGTTCACTATTCAGTACGATCGTGTCTGAACTGCACCTGAACTCCCTCCGCCCATCCTGGCTCCAAACCCTGAATATCCTTGCCAGACAGAAATCTATCTGTGTTAACATTTCAGGTCCAGTATGCCTCTACTGTTCCACACATTCTGTTTTCATTTCAGATTTCCAGCAGCCCAAGTATTTTGCTTTTATTATAAATCTTATCGTTCTCCGTTTTGAAAATTTCAATGGATCTGCAACCCCAGTGTTTCAAATTTCCACTGCCTTTCTGCACCGAGAAACGCTTCGTGACATGACCCTTGGTTGGTCCGGCTCGTAACGTAAGCCGGTAACGTAACGTAAGTCCCCTTCCGCTGGACTCCCCCTCCCCCACCAGAGGAAATGTTCCTCCAGAAACCCACTCATCATCCCAAACATCTCGAGTAGCTCACCCCCTAATCTTCCAGTCTACAAGTACATGCAAGCTATAATCATAATTTAACCCTTTAGTAATACTAAAAGGAATAAAACTGGAGGTGTTAAGATTCAAAACAGAGGCAAAAAAACCAACATAAGTGTACTTTACCTGAATGGTCGTAGTATTTGGAATAAAGTAAATGAGTTGATGGCACAAATCATCGTGAATGACTATGATTTAGTGGCCATTACTGAAACATGGTTAAAGGATGGTCACGACTGGGAGTTACATATCCGAGGGTATCAAACTATTCAGAAGGACAGAGTGGATGGTAAGGGAGGTGGTGTAGCTCTGTTATTTAAGGATGACATCCGGGCAATAGTAAGGGATGACATCGGTGCTATGGAGGATAAAGTTGAATCCATTTGGGTGGAAATCAGGAATAGTAAGGCGAAAAAGTCACTGATAGGAGTAGTCTATCAGCCACCAATAGTAACGTTATGGTGGGGCAGGCAATAAACAAATAAATAACTGATGCATGTAGAAATGGTACAGTAGTTATCATGGGGGATTTTAATCTACATGTCGATTGGCTTAACCAGGTCGGTCAAGGCAACCTTGAGGAGGAGTTTATAGAATGTATCCGTGATAGTTTCCTAGAACAGTATGTAATAGAACCTACGAGGGAACAAGCGGTCCTAGATTTTGTCCTGTGTAATGAGACAGGATTGATTAATGATCTCATAGTTAGGGATCCTCTCGGAAGGAGCGATCACAATATGGTGGAATTTAAAATACAGATGGAGGGTGAGAAGGTAAAATCAAATGCTAGTGTTTTGTGTTTAAACAAAGGAGATTACAATGGGATGAGAGAAGAACTAGCTAAGGTAGACTGGGAGCTAAGACTTTATGGTGGAACAGTTGAGGAACAGTGGCGAACCTTCCAAGCGATTTTTCACAGTGCTCTGCAAAGGTTTATACCAACAAAAAGGAAGGACGGTAGAAAGAGGGGAAATTGACCGTGGATATCTAAGGAAATAAGGGAGAGTATCAAATTGAAGGAAAAAGCATACAAACTGGCAAAGATTGGTGGGAGACTAGAGGACTGGGAAATCTTTAGGGGGCAACAGAAAGCTACTAAAAAAGCTATAAAGAAGAGTAAGATAGAGTATGAGAGTAAACTTGCTCAGAATGTAAAAACAGACAGTAAAAGTTTCTACAAATATATCACTAAGGAGATAGTGATGGGCAAGCTAATGGGGCTAAAGGTAGACACGTCTCCTGGCCCTGATGGAATGTATCCCAGAGTGAAATGAAATGAAATGAAAATCGCTTATTGTCACGAGTAGGCTTCAATAAAGTTACTGTGAAAAACCCCTAGTCACCACATTCCGGCGAGGCTGGTCCGGGAATCGAACCGTGCTGCTGGCCTGCTTGGTCTGCTTTAAAAGCCAGCGATTTAGCCTTGTGAGCTAAACCTGAGAAATTGCAAATGCACTAGTGATAATTTACCAAAACTCACTAGACTCTGGGGTGGTCCCGGTGGATTGGAAATTAGCAAACGTGACACCGCTGTTTAAAAAAGGAGGTCGGCAGAAAGCGGGTAATTATAGGCCAGTGAGCTCAACTTCAGTAGTAGGGAAGATGCTGGAATCTATCATCAAGGAAGAAATAGCGAGGCATCTGGTTAGAAATTGTCCCATTGGGCAGATGTAGCATGAGTTCATAAAGGGCAGGTCGTACCTAACTAATTTAGTGGAATCTTTTGAGGACATTACCAGTGCAGTAGATAATGGGGAGCCAATGAATGTGGTATATCTGGATTTCCAGAAAGCCTTTGACAAGGTGACACAAAAGGTTGCTGCATAAGATAAAGATGCATGGCATTAAGGGTAAAGTAGTAGCATGGATAGAGGATTGGTTAATTAATAGAAAGCAAAGAGTGGGGATTAATGGGTGTTTCTCTGGTTGGCAATCAGTAGCTAGTGGTGTCCCTCAGGGATCCGTGTTGGGCCCACAATTGTTCATAATTTACATAGATGATTTGGAGTTGGGGACCAAGGGCAATGTGTCCAAGTTTGCAGATGACACTAAGATGAGTGGTAAAGCGAAAAGTGCAGAGGATACTGGAAGTCTGCAGAGGGATTTGGATAGGTTAAGTGAATGGGCTAGGGTCTGGCAGATGGAATACAATGTTGACAAATGTGAGGTTATCCATTTTGGTAGGAATAACAGCAAACGGAATTATTATTCAAATGATAAAATATTAAAGCATGCTGCTGTGCAGAGAGACCTGGATGTGCTAGTGCATGAGTCACAGAAAGTTGGTTTACAGGTGCAACAGGTGATTAAGAAGGTAAATGGAATTTTGTCCTTCATTGCTAGAGGGATGGAGTTTAAGACTAGGGAGGTTATTCTGCAATTGTATAAGGTGTTAGTGAGGCCACACCTGGAGTATTGTGTTCAGTTTTGGTCTCCTTACTTGAGAAAGGACGTACTGGCGCTGGAGGGTGTGTAGAGGAGATTCACTAGGTTAATTCCAGAGCTGAAGGGGTTGGATTACGAGGAGAGGTTGAGTAGACTGGGACTGTACTCGTTGGAATTTAGAAGGATGAGGGGGGATCTTATAGAAACATTTAAAATTATGAAGGGAATAGATAGAATAGATGCGGGCAGGTTGTTTCCACTGGCGGGTGAAAGCAGAACTA
Organism: Scyliorhinus canicula; assembly: GCF_902713615.1. NCBI lineage: Eukaryota > Metazoa > Chordata > Chondrichthyes > Carcharhiniformes > Scyliorhinidae > Scyliorhinus > Scyliorhinus canicula. The sequence goes on along the minus strand of NC_052152.1, from coordinate 207,627,664 downwards.
GGGGGCATAGCCTCAAAATAAGGGGAAGTAGATTTAGGACTGAGTTTAGGAGGAACGTCTTCACCCAAAGGGTTGTGAATCTATGGAATTCCTAGCCCAGTGAAGCAGTTGAGGCTCCTTCATTAAATGTTTTTAAGATAAAGATAGATAGTTTTTTGAAGAATAAAGGGATTAAGGGTTATGGTGTTCAGGCTGGAAAGTGGAGCTAAGTCCACAAAAGATCAGCCATGATCTAATTGAATGGCGGAGCAGGCTCGAGGGGCCAGATGGCCTACTCCTGCTGCTAGTTCTTATGTTCTTTAAGCCCAGGTATCATTCAGTAGATATCCTTGCGCAGTGTATGGATCTTCATGACAGAGAAAGGCAGGATTCTGGTTCAATTCAGGTCCTGTGCTGATCCAGCTAACATCAGCTGGGGCAGCAGCAATGGGGCCACATTTAGCCTCAGCAGCTCTGGCTGAAGAAGCAGAAGAATCGGCAACACAACAACAACTAATTGCAGTCATTTAGCACCTTTAACGTGACAAAACCCCCAAGAGGTGCTTCACAAGCGAGTCACCAAATGACATTTGGCATCGACCCACACAAGGAGATATTAGAACTGATGACGGTAAGCTCGATCAAAGAGGTGCTTTTAAGGAGTGTCTTAAAAGAGGAAAGAGAGGATGAGGGAAGTACAAGGGTATTGGGTCCAGGCACCCCCTGGCTCAGTTACCAATGGTGGAATGATTAAAATTGGGGATGCGTGAGTGGCCAGAATTGGAGATGCGTAGATATTTGAGGGGGTACCCAGACCGACAGAGATTCCTGACTCCCATTGCTGGTGCGTGACTGGGATTGTGGCATCAATCTGGTCCTGATTCCCAAATTACAAAACGGCCATTGAGATACTGGGAAGGAGCAGAAAACACTCACTCGACTGAATAGATAGCAATATCAGGAGAGGTTGATTGGGTTGGGGCTCCATTCTTCAGAGCAGCGAAGGTAGAAGGGTGACCTGATGGGTGTCTTTACAATTCTGAAAGGGTTTGATGGGCAGATGGAGAGAAAATGTTTCCAATGGTGGGAGAGTCCACAACTAGGGGCCAAAACCTGGAGATTGTCACTAATAAATCCAACAGGGAATTCAGGAGATAGAGGGAGCAGCAAGAGGCTGGAACCAGGAGTGTGTGAGGTGAATATTAGGGATTCAGTGACATTAGATAAA